>NC_043973.1:46548140-46813140 GCF_902148855.1 Sphaeramia orbicularis
AAAAACAATGGAATTTATGTTTCGCGTTAAAAGTAAAAACCTTCCTTTTTGTATTCAGAAAATTTTTAAGTTAAGAGAAGGACATTATAATTTAAGAGGGATGTTTGTGTTTGAAAAAGGTAAAGTAAGAACAAACGTTAAATATCACAGTGTTTCAGTTATTGGTGTCAAGCTATGGAACGAACTGAAGGATGAAGTGAAATTGTGGAGCTCACTGTTGAGTTTCAAAAAGAATTTAATTTGTCAAATTTTGAAGGGCTATGAAAGTAATATGTTTACAAAATGACTTATAACGCTGAATGTAGTATAATTTGTGTTTAAGTATTTATCTGCTGCAACTTCAGGTGTGGACTAAGGATGTGAATAGGAGAAGCAGAAATAAACCTCCGGCTTCAGCTTCTGCCTTTTTCAGTTACAAAATGTGTTAATTTTATGTTTGTTTGGTTTTTTTAATATGTGTTTTGTTTTGTTGTTGTTGTTGTTGTTGTTGTTTTTAATATGTATGTGTTTTGTATTTTGTATTTAACTGAAATAAACATTCATTCATTCATTCAGTTATGCATTTTCAAACATTTCCCTGTGGTCTAAATAAACTGTACATGATATGATTGGATCTGAACCACATCTCGTATCCCCGAGGATCGACTGGTCTACTTTTTTGTGCATTTTTATGTTACTCGAAAGAAAAACAATATATATACATACTATTTTCATAGGTAATACAAACTGTTATATACCATTAATTTTGTGTCTATTCATATTCTGTTTATTTTTTTTATTTTTATAGTTCTGTTCTTGTATTGCTTTCGTACAATTTTATATTCTATTTTCTTCTAAATTTTAGTGTTTTTTTAATTTCATATTTGCTCTATTCTAATTTTCTGAGTATTGTTGGGGTTTTTTTTTCATTTATTTTCATATTTTTAGCTGCTTTATTGTCACCTGAAGGTCTTTTCTGATGCTCCTACATAGAATAAACCAGTTTATCTGTGACTAAAACATCAAACTTCAACATTTTAACGTCATTCCTTCCCCATCTGAACCACACCTCGTATCCCTGAGGATCGACTGTTCTAGTTTTTTGTGCATTTTTATGTTACACAGAAGAAAAACTATATGTATACATATTGTTTTCATAGGTAATACATACTGGTATATACCATTAATTTTTTGTCTATTCATATTTTACGTCTATTTTTTTTTTATTTTTAGTATACTTTAGCTCTCTGTTTTGCTACTTTGTAAAAGTTTATATTCTATTTTCTTCTAAATTTTAGTGTTTTTTTAATTTCATATTTGCTCTATTCTAATTTTCTGAGTATTGTTGTTTTTTTTTTCATTTATTTTCATATTTTTAGCTGCTTTATTGTCACCTGAGGGTCTTTTCTGATGCTCCTACATAGAATAAACCAGTTTATCTGTGACTAAAACATCAAACTTCAACATTTTAACGTCATTCCTTCCCCATCTGAACCACACCTCGTATCCCCGAAGATCGACTGGTCTACTTTTTTGTACGTTTTTATGTTACACAGAAGAAAAAAAATATATATACATACTGTTTTCATAGGTAATACATACTGTAATTTTGTGTCTATTCATATTTTATGTCTATTTTTTTTTATTTTTAGTCTACTTTAGCTCTCTGTTTTGCTATTTTGTAAAATTTTATATTCTATTTTCTTCAAAATTTTATTGTTTTTTAATTTCATATTCGCTCTATTCTAATTTTCTGAATATTGTTTATTGTGTTTTTTTTTCATTTATTATCATATTTTTAGCTGTTTTACTGTGGCCTGAAGGTCTTTTCTGATGCTCCTACATAGAATAAACCAGTTTATCTGTGACTAAACCATCGAACATCATCATTTTAACGTCATTCCTTCCCCATCTGAACCACATCTCGTATCCCTGAGGATCGACTGTTCTACTTTTTTGTGCATTTTTATGTCACACCAAAGAAAAACAAGCGACTCCGTGATCTCCTCCGACAACACTTTTGAGCTTCGTTTAACATCCTTTTGTCATCCTCATCCTCTTTTGGTTTCAGCTGTTCTTATTTTGCCTTCCTTTCACGCTATTGTTCCGTCTTAGCTGTAAAAAAAAAAAAATAATAAAGCAGTCACACTTTTATTCAATGCAAATACGTGTGTGAAAAGTCTGACGGTGGAGAGGCTGTAATGTCACGTTGCTGCTCTGCATTTCTTTTCTAAAAACAACAAAACTAATCTTTCTTCTTCACATTATCTGACACTTCCTCTGCTTTTTGCATTCCTCTCCAACCCTCTTTTTTTTTCTTCTGTCAGTCTTTACTTTTCTGTTTCAGGTGCGTTCATGCATCTAAACTGCTGTCAAATTCCACACAAATACAACTGATTTTTTTATTTTTATTTTTATTTTTTTTTGGGAAAGCTTTATACTGCTTTGACAGAAATAAATCTGCACAAAGCCAGCTCCGTGCACATTTGTGTAATACTCAAACAGTAAAATCCAGTTTGACAGACTTAGACACCTCACGCAGCAAAATGATGACAAGACAAAATACAAAAAAACAAAAAAACAAAAACCCTGTCTTCAGAGTTTTCCTCCTCCAATCTGACCGTCAGGAAATGCAAGTATGGATCTACTTTTTACTGGACACTACCTAATTAGATTTTTTTCTACTGATCGGAGAAGACAACAGAGGATTTTCATGCCTTTAAACTTGTGTAAACACTTTAAAACGATGTTTTTTTGTCACTTTTTGCTTTTTCAGGTGCTAATTTACACTGAATCAAAACTTACACACATTTACTATAATTTTCAGGGTTTGTACACATTTTTCAAGGTCAAATTTAAACACTTTTAAGGGTCATTCTCACCTTATCGCTGGGGTTAACCCTTTCATGCATGAATTATGAAAAAAAAAAAAAAATCTAGGTTTTAATTTAGATTGATTTGATTTCTCAAAATTAGGTTAAAGTTGAAATGCATTTTGATTTTTTTTTTTTTTTTTAATATGTTTTTTATTAAGAAGATATTTCATCTCCTGAGACTCAGGAAAGTACAAGTTTTGGCTTTTTTAAAACCAAATAATCGCCTATATTGGAAACAACAGTTTTTCAGATGCTATTTTTTTTAAAAATGGAATGCCCTTTGCAGTGGACAGTTGTTTTGTTTGTTTGTTTGTTTGTTTGTTTTTTTGTATAAAGCTGTGAAACTCTTGTCCACAAACATGGACCGAAAATGCATGAAAAGGGTTAAATAAATACAGTCGCGGAAAAAATTATTAGACCATCAAAAGTCATCAGAAACAATGGTTACGCAATCAAGTACTAACTCCTGTGTGTATCATGTGACTAATACAGAAAAAAAGAAGAAAAAAGCACCAGAAATTCAATGATATCCCTACAGCAACTCAAATTCAGAGTCCAGAGTCTAAGCCAAAACCAAATAAATACACTTGAGATCTTCAAAAACTGGACTTCGCCATAATCCCACATTAGAGGGATTATTATTTTGAATTAATGTGCTGTAATATATCGTTTTTTTTAGGGTGTCTATTGTCATCAGGCTGGGGACTACGGCAGGATACTAGCTATGTTGGCTAAAGCTGCCCCTTTTTACTGTTATTGACACATTTAATTAACTGGGATTGTCCACGATACAATAAACTAATAAACTATTAAATTAAAATAGAGCCATTTACTAATAATACAACTAATGGAATTATTTTTGCTTTGTGGTGGAAAAATTTACTTTTTATATTTTATACTGTTAGTACATCTTCTTTTAATACTGAGTCATTATTCATTATGTGTGATGTTTACCACTCTGTAACACCCCCGACCCAGGAATAGAGTTCTTTCTTGCCTTGAGTTAAAACCCAAACACCTAAACGTCTGAATGTGTAGATAGAGGATGGCGCCTGCACTCCAGATAGGATCCAAACAAGGTTAGAGTGAAGAGGTCATTTTGACCTCTTCACGGAGCAGAGAAGGAGTAGTAGGGAGTGGTAAGATGTACGTAAGGAATGACATCATAGTTTGAGGGGGTTGGATTTGGTTCTATATAATCTTTAGTTTTCTCTTGTTTAATCAGACTTCACTTACAGAGTTTCTCTGTGATTGACTTCTCAATAAATGCATTTATTTATTTTAACTCTAACTTTCTCTCCTCCTCTTTGTGTGTGGGTTATCAGTTGAACATTTCCACAACAGCTTTAATAATTGTAATTTATTTTTGGGACCATCATTCATCATCTTTGTGTTTCAAAGTGGTTGATAAACTTTTTTTTTTTTTTCATATTTTTATTGACGTGTACGGGGTGGGGAAGGAAAATTTACAATATTTTGAGGCAGGGATTGAAAGACAGTGTATGACCAATTAGTTGATTGAAAGTCATGAGAATTTATTTGCCACAAGAAAATGTACATAATAGAAAATGTTTTTATTCTATGTGTCCTCCTTCTTTCTCAATAACTGCCTTCACACGCTTCCTGAAACTTGCGCAAGTGTTCCTCAAATATTCGGATGACAACTTCTCCCATTCTTCTTTAATAGTATCTTCCAGACTTTCTCGTAATAGTTTTGCTCATAGTCATTCTCTTCTTTCCATTATAAACAGTCTTTATGGACACTCCAACTATTTTTGAAATCTCCTTTGGTGTGACGAGTGCATTCAGCAAATCACACACTCTTTGACGTTTGCTTTCCTGATTACTCATATGGGCAAAAGTTTCTGAAAAGGTATGGATAATAGTGTTAGGTATGATTATGACATCAGTATATGTTTGGTTTCAAAACAACTGACGTAGTGCCTGCTGAGAAAAAACAACTAAATGTTCATTGTAAATTTTGCTTCCCCACCCTGTATAGAAGAGAATTAAAGGTGCATACCAACACCATGGCACACTGATATCAACATTAACCATGTTTGTATACACCCGTACTTTTAGATTTGCATATTTTTTTTTTAGGAACAAATAACAATGAAGTCCGACAAACCATACAATGAAAAGAATATGAAGACATATTCTGAGTAAAGCAATTAAACTGGTGACATAAAAATAAGACAATAAAGAAATTATAGTAATAATTTAAAAAAGTGATTGGTAAATTTGACATTTTCCACCACATTCAGCCCTACTTTTGGCTGAAAAATGATGCGAATGTCATTTAAAATGGCCTTAACCCAACATAAATACCAAATATACAGTTTAACGAACCGACTTCCTGCTTTTAAAACTCATTTTATTTAAGCATTATGAGAATTCTGAAGTGCCACCAACCCACGCTCGCGACCCTGAATAGTGTTTTCTAATACTAACCATGAACTCAGCGGCTCAATGACCTGTGTACGCACAACCACAAACTCATTCAGCATCTGTAGCGTCAGCGCATGTATGATTCACGCCGCTAATCCTCAGGTATGAGTGCGAAGCTGGAGATACTGACACTGATTTGACCTGTGGCACAGCAGGCGAATGACGCATCATCTCCACAGTGCACAACAGATGGAGCTCAGAGCCATTCACATTCATATAATAAACACATTCACATTCTTATAATGAACACCCAGCGTCCAAGACCTTCCTCCTACTCTTCACCACAGAAAGAACTTGTGCTGTATTCCACCGCAAACGGACTCAAGTCGGTTCTCCTGTTTACAAAAAAGAATACCAACGTCCCTGTATCTCACTGGCATGTTCTATCAAGAATGAATGTGTGAGGTTGTGGTTGAGTCCTGTGGTCGTGATGTAGGAGATCAACCTCCCAATAGAAGTGGGCGGAGCTTTCACTGGAGGAGAACTCAACGAATTCAATCAAAGTCCACATATGAGTTCTATCAGTGATCAGTAGGAACTATATTGATATCTGTAACTATTTACATGCTATAAACCATCAAAATATGGACCATTAGAAGAAAAGGCACATCTTTCAAAAATTTGTCAAGAATCTAAATTTATGAACTTTATTTATTTATTTATTTATGAAATTTATATGTACATGTTGCCCCAAGGAAGCTACATAATTAAACAAAAAAAAAAAAAAAAAAAAGAATCTGACCAGTAGTTTCAGAGAAGAAGACTGTTGAAATCTAGACATTAGTGACCTTGAGTTTGACTCTTTAAGGTCACTCAAGGTAACAACCGATTCTGCAGAAAATAACAATATCTCAGGACAGGATGGATGATTTTATATTGTGATTTTTTATAAGAATTACTAATGTTTTTCTTTTTTTTTGTGACAGTGACAGTAAAATATTCATATAAATAAGTAAATGTGACCAGTTTAACTCATATTGTCTTGTTTTTTAAATGTGTTTGAATGACAATAAAGGGATGGATTCTGTCAAAGGTCATGGACCCAAATCAAAGTCCATATATGACTTCTATCAGTGATCAATAGTAACTATATTGATATCTGTAACCATTTACATGTTATAAACCATCAAAATATGGACCATTAGAAGTAAAGGCAAATTTTTTATATTTCAAAAATTCTAAAAAAAAATACAAAAAAAAAATCTCAAAACTGTGAACACATTTTGTAGATATAATCCCAAGGAGGCTACATATAAATTTTTAAATTAATCTGACCAGTAGTTTCAGAGAAGATTGTTGAAATGTAGACATTGGTGACCTTCATTTTGGCCCATCAGTGTCACTCAAGGTCAAAGGTCATGGACCCAAATGAAAGTCCATGTATGACTTCCATCAGTGATCAATAGTAAATATATTGATATCTGTAACCATTTACATGTTATAAACCATCAAAATATGGACCATTAGAAGAAAAGGCACATCTTTCAAAAATTCATCAAGAATCTAAATTTACCAAAACTATGAAAAAAAAACTTTGTACATATTGCCCCAAAGAAGCTACATAATTAAAAAAAAAAAAAAAAAAAAAAAAAAAAAAAAAAAAAAAAAGAATCTGACCAGTAGTTTCAGAGAAGAAGACTGTTGAAATCTAGACATTAGTGACCTTGAGTTTGACTCCTTAAGGTCACTCAAGGTCAAAGGTCATGGACCCAAATCAAAGTCCATATATGACTTCTATCAGTGATCAATAGGAACTACATTGATATCTGTAACCATTTACATGTTATAAACCATTAAAATATGGACCATTATAAGAAAAGGTACAACTTAAATATTTTTTTAAAAATTGTCAAAAAGTTAAAAATCTAGATTTTTGAAAACTGTGAATATACTTCATAGACACTATCCCAAGGAAGCTACATAAAAAAATTGAAATTAATCCGACCAGTACTTTCTGAAGACTGAAGATTGTTGAAAAGTAGACGTTGGTGACCTTGAGTTTGACCCTTCAAGGTCACTCAAGGTCAAAGGTCATGGACCCAAATGAAAGTCCATATATGACTTCCTATCAGTGATCAGTAGGAACTATATGGATATCTGTAACCATTATATGTTATAAACCATCAAAATATGGACCATTAGAAGTAAAATTAGAAATGTTCCACAAATTGATCAAAATTCTAAATTTCTCAAAACTGTGAACAGGCTTCGTAGACATTGTCCCAAGGAAGCTACATATAGAATTTGAAATTTATCTGACCAGTACTTTCAGAGAAGATTGTTGAAATCTATACATTAGTGACCTTTAGTTTGACCCTTCAAGGTCACTCAAGGTCGAAGGTCATGGACCCAAATCAAAGTCCATAAATGACTCCCCATCAGTGCTCAACAGTAACTATATCGATATCGCTAGCCATTTCCATGTTATAAACCATCAAATTAAATTTGGAAAATGTAAAAGTAAAGAAAAATTTGTAAGAACTAAAAAAATTGTAAAAATAAAAATAAAATAAATAAAAATAATCTAAATTTCTCAAAACTGTGAATAGACTTTGGAGACATTATTCATTGGAAATGACACATAAAATGTGAAATTAATCCAACCAGTAGTTTCTGAGAAGAAAATTGTTGAAATTTAGACACTAATGACCTTGAGTTTAACCCTTCAAGGTCACTCAAGGTCAAAGGTCATGGACACAAATGAAAGTCCACATATGACTTCCTGTCAGTGCTCAATAGTAACTATACTGATATCTGTAACTATTTACATCAAAATATGGACCATTATAAGTCTTTCTTTTAAGCTTTAAGTTTTTATCTGTTTTATCTATTTATCTGTTTTGTTTTGTTTTTTTTTATTTTTTTCATGCCTATACTTTTAATTACTTCCCTGCTGTAATACTTTTAATGTTTATGTAAAGCACTTTGAATTGTCTTGTACATGAAATGTGCTATAGAAATAAACCTGCCTTGCTCGCATATAAGTAAAGACACATTTTTAATATTTAAAAAAATGATCATTCATTCATTTTCTGAACCCGCTTTATCCTCACTAGGGTCATGGGGGTCTCTTGGAGTCTATCCCAGCTACATTGGGGTGAAGGCGGGGTACACCCTGGACAAGCTGCCAGTTCATCGCTGGGCTGAACATATAGACAAACAATCACTCTCACATTCACACCTATGGGCAATTTAGATGAACCAATTAACCTATCAGTGCAGTGGTTAGCACTCGTGCCTCACAGCAAGAAGGTTCTAGGTTTGATTCCGACCCCAGTTGACGGGGGGTGGGACCTTTCTGTGTGGAGTTTGCATGTTCTCCCATGTCTGTATGGGTTCTCTCCGGGTACTCCGGCTTCCTCCCACCATCCAAACACATACACTGATAGGTTAAAAAAATCTAAATTTCTTAAAACTGTGGACAAACTGTGTAGACATTTGCAGACCAAGGAAGCTACATATAAAATCTGAAATGAATCCAACCAGTAGTTTTACTAACAAAGACAATGCCAAATACAATGAAAACGCCAAAGACGATGATGAAGATGACGTCAGACACACGGCCTTCCCAGTATCTCATGTCCTATCAGCTGATGAGCTAAAAACATACTTTACAGGTTTCTAAATGAGGATGAGTGTGTGAAAGGCACTCCATGAGAGAATAAGCGAATACAGGCTAAATGGGACAGTTAAGTGTGTAATCTGTGGCTGTTTTCATTCATACAGAAGCACATTTTTGGGGGTGTGGGTTGGTTTGGTCTCTTGCAGCTTCACCATTAAACTGCCTTTCATCAGTCCTCTTTGTGAAACGGTGACTCATTAAATCATCATTCATGTGAACGATCAAAGGGCCATGATTTTAGCCCCTGACACCATTGGCTTCCCTTTTTTTTCTCCTCCTCTAACGGGGGCTTTTAAACTAAACGCCTGATGTGACACTTCAGTACTCCTGCTTTTCCCAGCAGGACCCCGGTCCTCCACCCCCCTCCATCCATCAGGATAATACATACACTACATGGACAAAAGTATGTGGACGCATTGAATTCAGGGGTTTATTTTCTAACAAAACAATAATGATAAATGTTATAATATAGTTTTATATTGGGATAAATATCATTGCATTGGTTAGGTTGGTTTAAATTGTTATTTTTGCTTCAAAAATGCCTCAGAGATGGTTTTTACTTAATTTCTCTCAACATTATTTTTTTATTATTATTATTATTGTTATTATTATTTTTTTTTTAATTCAAGTTTTTATTTGGTTTACAATGCCAGATTTACATATTTTATACATTGATAGTTTTGTTTTTTTTATAAAACAAGACAAAAAACTAAGAAACAAACAAAAAAAACAAAGAGAACAATTGAGTAGCAATTGAACAATGGGCGTCAAGTATGTTCTTTTTAAGCATTTATAAAGTCTATCCACGGTCTCCAGCATTCCTTGAATTTGTCATGGTCCAGTCTTAGTGTAAAGGTGAGTTCTTCCATTGGAGCAATTTCTTTAACAAGGTCCTTCCATTCATCCAGTGAGGGTGTCTTGTCTGTCAACCATTTCCTAGTGATCACTTTTTTGCTGGCAATCAACAAGATATTCCACAGATATGTTTTACTAAATCCTTTTATACCACCTGTTTTTTTACCTAAGAACATATTCTCAAAATTTAAAGGCGTTTTTATTTTCATGACTTTGTCAATACTATTCCTGATTTTTTCCCAAAAGGGAGATAATTTGGGACAGCTCCAAAAAATATGATGGTGATGAGCTTTTTTCACCCCACACTGTCTCCAGCATGATGTGTCTACATTTGAACCTTTTTGTGCAGGTGTTCTAAAAAAGCGAATCACACTTTTCCATGCAAATTCTCTCCAACTAAGTGAAGATGTACTTTTCCATATATTTTCTTGTATTTTAGTCCATTCTTCCATAGTCAATTCAAAATTGCCCTCCTTTTCCCACTTTTCTTTGATATAAACCATATTTTCAGCCCTAATGTTTTGTGATTCGGTGTACAGTCTTGATATTAGCTTGTTGTTTGGGTATGATTTATAGGATTTCAGTAAAATTGTCATTATTCCATTAAGTGGTCTGTCTAGATCTACTTTGTTCATTTTGTCCAAATAATGATGGATTTGTAAAAACCTATAGAAATCTGAGTTGTCAAGATGGTAAATCTGTTTTATTTCTTGAAAGCTTCTAAGACAACCTTTATGAAAAAGGTCACTGTATTTCACCAATCCTTTTTTGATCCATGTCTTGAAATTCTTGTCAGTCTTATTTGGGATAAAATCTTCATCAAATGCTATCCACCTAATCATCAGACATGATTCATTGTTTTCTTTTACCAGCTTTGCCCAGATCCTAAGAGCGGTTTCAGACCATGGATTGAGTGTAGTCATTTTGTTTATTAAATCTACAATTATTATTTTTTTTAAATCCATGACTATGATTTTAAATGTTCTATCTCTACATTTCTAAAATATTTTTCATGCTTTGACTGTAAATAATAATTTTCTACCACAACTAACCATCTGCTTTCTATGGAGCCCAGGAAGGGACATGAAGAAAATAAAAGCACTGCATTCTAATGGAATACTTTTGTCTTATAATGCAAATGTTTTTATATTCTTCATGTCCCTTCCCGGATCTCTGTAACTTTCTTCACATCTCACATAGGAAGAAAAATCTCCAATTAAACTTAAAAAAAAAAAAAAAAAAAGTTAATGTTTCTAAACTATATGGACATAAATATTGGGACACATCATGTCTACAGCTGTAAGATGTCCTGTTTATGAGGATTTGAGATAAAAACATTAATATTTCCTATAAGTTTAATGGGAGATTTTTCTTCCTCAGTGAGATGTGAAGAAAGTAGATGGTTAGCTATGGATGAAAATTATTATTTACAGTCAGAGCATGAAAAATATTTTAGAAATTTAGAGGCAGAACATTTAAAATCATAGTCATGAATTAAAAGACAAACAAACAAAAATCAATGTTGAGAGAAGTCAAAACCATCTCTGATACATTTTGGAAGCAAATATAACAATTTCAACCAAACTAACCAATGTAATGGGATAAATAAAGTACATTTATTTATCTATTTACAGTCAGAGGATGAAAAATATTTGGAGAAATTTAGAAGGAGAACATTTAAAGTTATGGATAAAAACAAAAAAACAAAATCAATGATGAGAGAAATTAAGTCAAAACCATCTCTGAGGCATTTTGGAAGCAAATATAACAATTTAAACCAAACTAAACAATGTAATGATATTTATCCCAATATAAAACTATATTATGACAGTAGTCATTATGGTTTTGTTAGAAAAGAAACACCTGAATTCAACGTGTCCACATACTTTTGTCCATATAGTGTATTTCATCCACTACAGCTCCTACAGAAGCTGATTCCCAAAATGATGATCTGACAAATAGATGATTAAAAAAAAGACAAATATTGTGTGATCTGAAGTGAGAATAATGAAGATAGGTGGCTAGTTGTGGTAGAAAATCCTTATTCACAGTCAGAGCATGAAAAATATTTGAGAAATTTAGAGGAAAAACATTTAAAATCATAGTCACAGATAAAAAAAAAAAAAAAAAAAAAAAAAAATCAGTGTTGAGAGAAATTAAGTCAGAAAGATCTCTGATGCATTTTTGGAAACAAAGATAACAATTTAAACCAAACTAACTAATGCAATGATATTTATCCCAATATAAAACTATATTATGTGTCATTACATTAGTCGTTTGGTTAGAAAAGAAACACCTCAATCCAAGATGTCCCAATACTTTTGTCCACATTGTGTATCATAATACATAGGTGTATGAACCATGGCATGATGGGAAAAGTGTACGCTCAGGAATAAAAGAAAACAAAAGGCAGTCTGGTATATAATAGGGGTCATTTCTGTGCTTTAGTTTCCTTCTATAATGTCTGTGGCTGAGGTTTTTAACATCGGACTGGTCTTTTGGACTTTCATTTTCTTATAATTTGATATAACAACGAAAACCAAAACAGTAACCAAACTAACCAATGCAATGATATTTATCCCAATATAAAACTATATTACGACATTAGTTATTATTGTTTTGTTAGAAAAGAAACCCCTGAATTCGCCATGTCCCAATACTTTTGTCCATATAGTTTATTTCATCAACTGCAGCTCCTACAGACACTGATTCCCAAAATGGTGATCTGAAAAATAGATGATAAAAAAAGAAAAATATTGTATGTTCCAAAGGAAGAATAATGAAAGCAGATGGTTAGTTGTGGTAGAAAATTATTATTTACAGTCAGAATAGGAAAAATATTTGAGAAATGTAGAGGAAGAACATTTAAAATCAGAGTCATGGATAAAAAAATAACAAATCAATGTTGAGAGAAATTAAGTCAAAACCATCTCCGAGGCATTTTGAAAACAATTTAAAACAAACTAACCAATGCAATGATATTTATCCCAATATAAAAACTATATTATGACATTAGTTATTATTGTTTTGTTAGAAAAGAAACCCCTGAATTCAACATGTCCCAATACTTTTGTCCATATAGTTTATTTCATCAACTGCAGCTCCTACAGACACTGATTCCCAAAATGGCGATCTGAAAAATAGATGAAAAAAAAAGAAAAATATTGTATGTTCCAAAGGGAGATGTGAAGAAAGTAGACAGTTAGTTGTGGTAGAAAATTATTTTTTACAGTCAGAGCAGGAAAAATATTTGAGAAATGTAGAGGAAGAACATTTAAAATCAGAGTCATGGATAAAAAAAACCCCACAAATCAATGTTGAGAGAAATTAAGTCAAAACCATCTCTGAGGCATTTTGAAAACAATTTAAACCAAACTAACCAATGCAATGATATTTATCCCAATATGAAACTATATTATAACACGTGTCATTATTGTTTTGTTAAAAAAGAAACACCTGAATTCAATGTGTCCACATACTTTTGTCCATATGTTGTTCTCCACAGTATTGAGCAGTACCTACTTTCCGCCACTAGATGGTGCTAGTGCACCACTGACAGGGCAGCGGGGTTCAGAACAGGCATCTGTCAGTGTACATGCTCCACTGTTTAGCAGACAAAAGCAGGGCAAATCATATCTAACCTTTGAAATGTGCTTGGCCGAGATGAACATTATGTGGTTATGGGATGTAATCATTAGCTCCTGCCGATCTGAGGATGTTGGGGTGGGTAGCAGCTTAGTAAATGAGAGAGCAGTGAGATGGGAAAGTGCATTTAAAAAAGAGGAGTTTGGGAGGGATCACGCCTATTCTATGGAAGGGGAAGGAAAAAAAAATGATAAGCAGAATTAGAGGCAGCGAGAAAGACAGTGAATGAGATTCAGATAAACAATCGTCAGGGAAAGGGCGCACAGATCCATGGGGGTGCCTTCGAAAGTCCCATCCTGCAAAATGCAACACATCAGAGCGCTTAAACAAATCTGTTCAGATGTGTTGTGTGGTGTGTGTGCATGGGTGGGCGTCTGAAGCGACACCTTCCCTTCCCTGGCAGCCTCATGCAGCGTGTACCTGATAATCCACTACCCAGCTAAAGAGAATTGTAAATACAAAGTGTGCATCTTTTGGCTCGACTGCAAAGCCACGCTGAGATTTGGCGTGATTGCTTCTGCTTTGAGGAGATGAGGGAGAAGGCGAGAGGGAGAAGCAAAAGGGGAGGCATCGGTGTGTGTTTGTGTACGAAAAGGGGGGGATGGGGGGGGGGTGAGGGGGGGCAGAACTGACGTGAATTTGTATGTTTCTGTGCAAGAGAGAGATGTAGGACTGACTGACGAAGGGAAAAAAGAAGCCTGTTTATGTGCCGGTGTTGTGTGTGAATATGCATTAGTGCGTTCATGCAGCGCAGCGTTCTACTCCGACGCCCCCCTGAATCCAAATCAGCAGCAAAATCAACCACATCAACACAACAACATCCACATATTTGACTGATTTAGCAAGAAATAGATGTGCAGGGGTGGTAAACTGGTTTTAGTTCAGGGGCCACGTCCTCCCAGTGTGATCTGAGGTTGGTCGGACTCTGTGAAATAGACCATTTCCACGTTGCTAAACAGTGGCCCAATCCCAATTCACCCTTTGACCCCTCCCCCTTCATTTTGCGTGTTCACGTGAAGGTGTAGGGGTGTCCCGATCCTCGATGAGTCGGAGGGGAAGGGCCTCGAAACGGAGATTTTTCAGGACCACACGACACACAAAGGGGTCTAAGACATCTCCCATAATTCTGACAAATCTGCCAATGGAACACGTGAAAATTATCTTAAGATTTCTTGAAATAAGATTTTCCAGACCTGTTGTCTGAAAATCAGTTCTTATATCTCACTGAAAAGTTACTCTTTAGGTGATTGTCTTATTTTAAGTGTGATGAGATATTTGGACTAGAAATGAGAAAAACACACAAATGTACGTATTTTCTTCGTAAACAACTTAATCATTTGATCAACCCTTTGACCATTTGGACGTTTCAATGTGTTATCGATGTTTCCTGTGGAAACACTATGGGGGGGGGGGGCTCAGCCACACGTGCGCAGTCAGGCCGGGGGGGGGGGGGGTTTCATGTGCATGCATTTCGGTTGGTAACCACGTTTCCATCCTACTTGTAATACTACGGGGGTATGGGGTGGTACAGTCCTTGCGCCCCCCCGGAGGTGAAAGTGAAAGTTTCTGCTCATTTATCTTCTCCCTATCTCCTAAAGCTTCGCAAACTTTCATTTCAGGGGGCAGAATGTTTGTCCTGGCCTATTATATATATTATATATGGATGGATGGATGGGTGGATGGATGGATGGATGGATGGATGGATGGGTGGATGATGGAAGGAAGGAAGGATGGATGGATGGATGGATGGATGGAAGGAAGGGTGGGTGGATGATGGATGGAAGGAAGGAAGGAAGGAAGGCAGGAAGGAAGTAGGGAAGGATGGATGGATGGATGGATGGAAGGGAGTAAAGGTGGGTGGGTGGATGGATGGATGGATGGATGGATGGATGGATGGATGGAAGGAAGGGTGGGTGGATGATGGATGGAAGGAAGGAAGGAAGGAGGGAAGGATGGATGGATGGATGGATGGAAGGGTGGATGATTAAAGGATAGATAGATAGATAGATAGATAGATAGATAGATAGATAGATAGATAGATAGATAGATAGATAGATAGATAGATAGATAGATAGATAGATAGATAGATAGATAGATAGATAGATAGATAGATAGATAGATAGATAGATACTTTATTCATCCCGTAGGGAAATTTACAGGTTATTTAGTTTTGTAAACACACAACACATTTTCAGTTAGTTATTGTTTTTGTTCTTTTAATTATAGTTTTTATTTATTTCAGTTAACGAAAATGTTTTTTCAGTTCTAGTTTTCGTCATTTCATCAGTTTTTCGTTAACAATAATAACCTTGTCTTACAACGGAGTGCCAAGGGGGTAGGGCCAAGGGATGAATTGGGATTGGGCTAGTGATGATGTATTTTGGGGGTGGGGCCTAACTGGCAGCAGAAAGTGACAGTTGTGATGTCAACAGTCTGGGGCGCCATAAATGGGGGGGGGGGGGGGGGGGGGGCATGACATATTCATGGGGCCTAGTATTCTCAGGGGGCCCAGTGGATATAGGTTAGAAGTTGTGGACATTTCGTGTAAGCTCTGGAATAAAAGAAAAACATAGAAGTTGGGAGTCGGACGTCCAAAGTTAAGTTTCACTTTCGCTTTCACGCCAGTTGCGGTGGTTATGGCACTTATGGAACGCACCCCTATATCTCCTGCCCCTACACCACAACATACCCCCCCTCATCCCCCCACCCCCCCAGACGATAACTTTACAGAGACTTTATTCTATGATGCTTTAACCTGTACCTGTCATGGGGCTCTAATTGCTACCTGTGTGGTGTCTCTACTGAAGTGTCCTTGAGCAACACGTTAACACTACATTAATAACTGACTTAAATGCACCTTCAACCTGAGGGCAAATGAATCCACTCATCACTGTTTTACTGTCAGAGCAGTTCATTAACCTGGAATGTATCACTTCCAACACATTACAGGGTCTAAAATGTGGAAAAAAAACAGCAGCGAAAACAAATGACAGTCGTTTGCGCCATCATTTACTGGTAATTACTAATGTGTTTACTGGTAAACAATGGACACTTAGCATTAAAAAACACTTATAATTCACTCTGCAAATCGGTCCTGCTTTGTCATTTTAAAACCGTACTGTAGAAGACATGGATCATATACATAAATTGGCTGTAAATGACCGTGGCGCTGCTGTTTTCCCTAAAACACATCAGTTAAATACATGTGTGTTCCAAAGCATCGACGAGTAAACAAATGATTTCACCCATAAAGACCCAGAGCTACTTAGGTGTCAGTTCCAAATGGAGTTTTCTCTGTATTTAACCTTTAAGTGATTTATCACCTTTTATTACAATATTATCCTCTGTTTTTGGCATTTTTTCCAGTGAAAATCTGATATTATCCAATATATAATTCACTGATGACGTGTATGTTCATTAAAGCACCAGAGTAAAGTTGAGGGTTATTATATGAGAAACAGAAAAACCTGAAGAAAAAGTGACTTTTTCAGTAAAATCTATCATTAATTGAACATAAACCTATTGTGTCCATCCACTGTCACTGATCCAACTCCATGCGTTTTACTGAATCAATGTTGTAGAAGATGACGACTGTCTTATTTATTACTTTTTTTGGTTTTTGTACATTTTTTTGGCTAATTTTCCCATGCAAAATATTATTTGGTAGCTTTTACCATTCTTTTTTGATAATTTTGGCTGTTATTGTTGATTCTGTTGCCCATTTTATATTGCATATTTTAATTTTTTTTTTTTTTTTTTTACTTTTTTTTTTCCAAGTTATTTTATATTTTGTAAATTTTGCTATTTGGTTTTGTCCAAATGGGTCATATGTGATGACTATCACCATTTTATTTATTATTGTATATGTTTTTGTTCATTTTGTTGCTCATTTTCCTGTGCTAAATATTATTTTGTAGATTTTGTCATTCATTTTTGTTCATTTTATTGATACTTTGGCTGTTACTGTTGATTCTGTTGCTCATTTTATAATAATAATAATAATAATAATAATAATAATAATAATTATTATTATTATTATTATTATTATTATTTATTAATTAATCAATTTATTTATTTTCATTTTAGTTTTCATTTTCATTTCATTTTCACGTTATTTTATGTTTTGTAAAATTTTGGTGTTTGTTTTTGTTCACCAAAGTCACTTTTCCCGTGATTACGGAGCCTCTGAACGTCCAAATGGGTCATATCTGCTGACAATGAAAAGACGATAAACTGCATTTTACACCAGTTATTCACACGTATTGATCGGATGAGTGGATCAGCAGTTAATAAACAGTTTAGATTAGCAGATGCTTTTGTTCGCTGGTGGATATTTGGGTTTTTATGGATGAAATACAGTTCTATGGGTTTAGTTTGAATTGAATGCAACATATTAGAGCATATTTAATCTGTAAGTGTTAATGCAAACAAACCCATTTATACTATCGTTTATTCTCTAATCCATTTGATACGTGATACTGATAATGGAACCAGAATCACTAAACTCTTATCATTTGTCATCTCTACCAGTGTTAATGCGATCCTTTTATTCTACATGAGTTTATCGGCTTTTCGTCTCCCTGTCGCCTCTCGTTGACTCATGGTCTGTTTCCGACACATGACCTGGGTCAAACTGTGACTGTTATGTGCAGGATGTTATTCTGAGAATGTGTAATATCTGGTGTGACAATGAGCTGCAGAAACCCCAAAATTTCCTGACAGGGACAGGAGAGTGTGTATGAGCCGACCTAGTTCTGGCTATCTTGGCTAATTCATCCAGACACTTGTTGTGTGTGTTTGTGAAACCACTCTGCAGATCGTACAATGTAAACTCTACGAAACACACTCAGTCGGTTTGGCTCGTTAACAGAAATAAGACAACGGTCTTACAGATATATACAGCTTTTTTTTTTAACCCTTTATTGGGCAAGTGACTATTTTTGGTAATTTCTGCATTACATTACAAGAAAGTGACACTTCCAGTGAGTCTACAATCTCAGGTCCAATGTGGTCTCCAGGGTCTGTAAGGTCCAATGTGGTCTCCAGGGTCTGTAAGGTCCAATGTGGTCTCCAGGGTCTGTAAGGTCCAATGTGGTCTCCAGGGTCTGTAAGGTCCACCTCTGCATGAACAGTGAGTGGACCTGCACTCAAAAAAATTATTCTTGGCTCTAATAAACATGAAGTAATATTTTAAAGTAAAATGTAACTGAAATATATTAAATTTAAAGTTTATTTATCCGAAAAAGTCAAAAATAATGTGAATATGCTTAGTATAAAGTGAATCTAAACAAATAAAGTAAACTTTATTAACTAGATCACACTGAGCGTCACAGTCAAACACAGTTTATGTAAAAATTTGCATTAACTAAAGCAAATCGGACTGAAGGTATTTAATTTATTCATATTGACTCAATATGATAGAGAAAACATTGTATTAAATGCAACTCTTTACATTAAACTTATGTAATAAAATTACATGGAAAATTTACATGTAATTGAAATACATAAAGTCAACATTTTTGGCTTAATTATTTTTTTGAGTGTGCTTTGTTCCGTACCATGAAGTAATGGTACTAATGTAAGGAATGATGTTCAAAGGGGTCATGTGGATGTGGACAGGGGTCTGGATCATCACGCATGTTGGTCTAATGCAGTCGCTTAAAATAAATAAATAAATAAAACAATAATAAAATAATAATAATAAAATAAAATAAAATAAATTGATAAAAGTAGTCGCTTTTCTATTGGACATCTGCGCAAAACTTCACCGATATTTATTTAAGTGCGTAATGTCGGTGTTTCCATCAAATCATAAATGCGATGATCTGTTTATTTATTATCGCGAGATGACACGAGAAGTCGTTCCATAAACATGGCGACAAATGTAAATATGGTGTTGATTTACACATATATTCATTATTATTATATATTACCCGGCTATCACGTACTAAATTAAAAAAAATAGTTCAGATTCCTGGTGCGTCCACACACACCGCGAGATGTTTCTTTTAAAACTCTCCTTTTTCGTTTGTTGTAACGTCTGTCAACATCTGTTTTTTTTTTTTGGTTTTAATTCATGTGACTCTAGTTGCAGAAAAAGGTGTTTCCATTGCAATTTTGCATAATATACCATTTGCCCTACGCCCTACATAAGCCACCTCTTGCCAGCGCAAAAACTTTTAATCGAAAAAGAGTTTTGATAAAATTGTCATTTTTCTGTTAAGCAAATTTTTATGCGCAAGTTATATTCACGCAATTTGAGGCTCAATGGAAAAGCAACTAGTGATGTTCTAATGTTCTTAAATACATGCTCCTTTCACATTACATGTGTTTTGTTTTGGGTTTTTTTTATATAACCTTCTTGTATATTTAATTTTTTAACCAAATATGGTAACTTCACTGACCTTAATTTTCTACATGACAGTAAAAATCCTTTGAAAACCTTCAGAAATTACGTCTTCTGTGACCCCCAATAACACACTAAGGTTGAAATTTTGAATTTCAGAGTATTTCTATGAGTGTCCAATAAAGGGGTCACTAGGGTCACGGGGGTCACTGGAGTCTATCCCAGCTACTTATGGGTGAAGGCGGGGTACACCCTGGACATGTCATCGAATAAAAGGTTAATACTTTAATTTAGTGTTTCTCAACGAGGGCGGTACCACCCCCCAGGGGATGATGGGACACAGTTGGGGGGCATTTGGAAAGAGAACGTGAAGAGGGGGGCGCTGAGACCGATATGGGGGGCATTAGTCTGCATAGGTATCAATATCTATCAGCATGTTATGTCAATGGCGAATTTCCGCAACCCTACAATAAGATACATGGCAGCACTTATTGAGGCATGCTAACCCCCCCACCCTGTTCTTCAATTTTAAAGTCTGTTGTGTCCCCCCGGTTGCAAGGGGGGCGCTACCTATTGTACGTATATAAGGGACGGATGCATCAAGGTGGATAATGATGGCATTCTATAACGCCATTATTATTATTAGTAGTAGTAGTAGTAGCAGTAGTAGTGGTAGTAGTAGTAGTATCATTAATATTATTACTATTATTATTATTATTAGTAGTAGTAGTAGTAGTAGTAGTATCATTAATTTTATTACTATTACTATTACTAGTTGTAGTAGTAGTTGTAGTAGTATTATCATCATCATCATCATCATTATTATTAGTAGTAGTAGTAGTACTATCATTAATTTTATTACTATTATTATTATTATTATTAGTAGTAGTAGTTGTAGTAGTTGTAGTATCATTAATATTACTATTATTATTATTAGTAGTAGTAGTAGTAGTTGTAGTAGTTGTAGTATCATTAATATTACTATTATTATTATTAGTAGTAGTAGTAGTTGTAGTAGTTGTAGTATCATTAATATTATTACTATTATTATTATTAGTAGTAGTAGTAGTAGTAGTAGTAGTAGTTGTTGTTGTAGTATCATTATTATTATTATTATTAGTAGTAGTAGTAGTAGTATCATTAATTTTATTACTATTATTATTAGTAGTAGTAGTTGTAGTAGTATTATCATCATCATCATCATCATTATTATTATTATTATTATTAGTAGTAGTAGTAGTGTCATCATCATCATCATTATTATTATCATTATTATTATTATTATTAGTAGTAGTAGTAGTAGTAGTAGTAGTAGTAGTAGTAGTAGTAGTAGTGTCATCATCATCATCATTATTATTATCATTATTATTACTATTATTATTAGTAGTAGTAGTAGTAGTTGTAGTAGTTGTAGTATCATTAATATTATTACTATTATTATTATTAGTAGTAGTAGTTGTAGTAGTTGTAGTATCATTAATATTATTACTATTATTATTATTATTAGTAGTAGTAGTAGTAGTTGTAGTAGTTGTAGTAGTTGTAGTATCATTAATATTATTACTATTATTATTATTAGTAGTAGTAGTTGTAGTAGTTGTAGTATCATTAATATTATTACTATTATTATTATTATTAGTAGTAGTAGTTGTAGTAGTTGTAGTATCATTAATATTATTACTATTATTATTAGTAGTAGTAGTAGTTGTAGTAGTATTATCATCACCATCATTATTATTATTATTTTATTTATTTATTTATTTATTTTTTTCATGAGTGGTATATGTCCACAAAGCCTACCAGGTCGACTCAAATACAAACTAGCACCTTGTTGTAAACACATTTGTTTTTTTTGTTTTTTTTTTTCTAACTGCTCTTCTGCACCGTTTTATGTGAAAATGATTCGTCTGCTCATGCAACAGGAAGAAGAATCAGAAGATTGTGTCTCAACAGCCAGGCAATTTCACAAAATATACATAATTCACCTCCACATGCCATATTTCAACCCTGTTGCTGTATGAATTCTGTTGCTTTGAGAACAGCTCCACATATAAGAGGTCTATTTTGCAGCCAAATGTCTGGCATCGATGTATAAACAAGGCACAGGATGAATTTGTGAATATAACATTTCTGGGATAAACAAGCATTCACAATTCCTTCCTGATGTCAGCATTTATACCTTCTGTCAGAAAAAGATGAGAAATTTCTGTCAGATTCACCGGGAAAAGTGTCATTCTTTAAACGGACACTTATCATACGACATAGAATGTTTTACTTTTTGCTGCCAGACATGTTTTAATCTGTTCCTTCCACCTAATTTGTGTTTATTTTTTACAAATTTACCAAGTTCCAAAGCTTATATCTGAAGAACCACAAGGACAGAATTAACCAATAACACCTCATTTGAAAGGTAATAACCTCTAATTTTAGGAAATGTCCTCTTTTATTATGTGATTACAATAAAACCTGGACTATATCAGGTTAAATTTAGCTGAATTTTTTTTTTTTTTTTTCTCATTTTTGAACAGGAATGACCTCATGAAACTAAACAAGTAGGAAGTCCCATTAGCCGTCATCACTATCCTGGTGATTCTTGCATTAATTATGTTTTGGTGCTCAGGAATACTACAAAATAAACTTAGTGACTCAAGTGCGGGGAAATCAAGGTTTCAAATAAGGTATAGCATGTCTATATTAACACAAGTTTTACTGTAGAAACTTTCATGTAATTAATGCAGAATGGCAGCTGGATCACCGGTGATACAGTAGGAATGAAAGGGTTAAAGATTACTTCAGCATCAAAACACTAAAAAGAAAAACTAAGCGATATAAACGCATATCATTAAATAATTGACTAAAGTGGGAGAATTGGGTTATTGATGGAAAGATGTTGTAAAAAGACTGATAAAAAGGATTTTTCATTCTGGTTTATTGGACACATTCAGCCCAATATGATCAAATGGATCAAACCAGTAAAATAATAACAGTGAAAAAAGTCAACTTACGTTATCAAAGTGTTTACTTCTACTAAGTATCCTTTAAATAATGTGAAGAACATGAACAACCATGAGCAAACGGAAATTTCTTAATACAAATAAATGCAGTTGCTGTCAGTTTATCATTTGCACAAGTACAACTTACAGATGACAGTGGATCTAAAAATACACTAAACATTTAATAACAGACAGATTTTTTTTGTTTTGTTTTTTGCTTAATTCAAGATTTTGTTTTTGTTTAATTCAAGATTTTTTGCTTAATTTTTTTTTTGCTTAATTAAATTTTTTGGCATAATTGAAGATTTTTTACTTGAGTCAAGATTTTTGTTTTGCTTAATTCAAGATTTTTTGCTTTATTCAAGATTTTTTTTTTTTCTCAATTCAAGAGGTTTTTTGCTTAATTTAAGATTTTTTCCCATAATTCAACATTTTTTTCTTAATTCAAGATTTTTTGCTTAATTCAAGATTTTTTTGCTCAATTCAAGAGGTTTTTTGCTTAATTTAAGATTTTTTCCCATAATTCAACAATTTTTTCTTAATTCAAGATTTTTTTACTTAATTCAAGATTTTTTTGCTCAATTCAAGAGGTTTTTTGCTTAATTTAAGATTTTTTCCCTATAATTCAACATTTTTTTCTTGATTCAACATTTTTTGCTTAATTCAAGATTTTTTTTTATTAATTAAAGATTTTTTTTTTTGCTTAGTTAAAGATTTTTTGGCTTAATTTAAGATTTGTTTTTCTTAATTCAAGATTTTTTTTGCTTAATTCAAAAAAATATTTTTTTTTGGCTTAATTCAAGATTTTTTTTGCTCAATTTTAAGATTTTTATTTTTTTTTTCCTTAATTCAAGATCTTTTTTTTTTTTTTTTTGCTTAATTCAAGATTGTTTTTGCTTAATTCAAGATTTTTTTGCTCAAATTCAAGATTTTTTTTTTCTTTTTTGCTTAATTCAAGAATTTTTTTTGCTTAATTTTAAGATTTTTTTGCTAAATTCAAGATTTTTTTTGTGCTTAATTCAAGATTTTTTTGCTCAATTCAAGAGGTTTTTTGCTTAATTTAAGATTTTTTCCTGTAATTCAACAATTTTTTTCTTAATTCAAGATTTTTTTGCATAATTCAAGATTTTTTTGCTCAATTCAAGAGGTTTTTTGCTTAATTTAAGATTTTTTTCCCCATAATTCAACATTTTTTTCTTGATTCAACATTTTTTGCTTAATTCAAGATGTTTTTTTTATTAATTCAAGATTTTTTTTGCTTAATTAAAGATTTTTTTTTTTGGCTTAATTCAAGATTTGTTTTTCTTAATTCAAGATTTTTTTTACTTAATTCAAAAAAAATTTTTTTTGCCTTAATTCAAGATTTTTTTTTGCTTAATTCAAGATTTTTTTGCTCAAATTCAAGATTTTTTTTCTTTGCTTAATTCAAGAATTTTTTTTGCTTAATTTTAAGATTTTTTATTTGCTAAATTCAAGATTTTTTTTTTTTGCTTAATTCAAGATTTTTTTTGCTCAATTCAAGAGGTTTTTTGCTTAATTTAAGATTTTTTCCTGTAATTCAACATTTTTTTCTTAATTCAAGATTTTTTTGCTTAATTCAAGATTTTTTTGCTCAATTCAAGAGGTTTTTTGCTTAATTTAAGATTTTTTCCCCATAATTCAACATTTTTTTCCTTGATTCAACATTTTTTGCTTAATTCAAGATTTTTTTTTAATTAATTCAAGATTTTTTTTTTGCTTAATTAAAGATTTTTTTGGCTTAATTCAAGATTTGTTTTTCTTAATTCAAGATTTTTTTTTTGGCTTAATTCAAGATTTTTTTGCTAAATTTTAAGATTTTTTTTTTTTCTTAATTCAAGATCTTTTTTTTTTTTTTTTGCTTAATTCAAGATTTGTTTTGCTTAATTCAAGATTTTTTTGCTCAAATTCAAGATTTTTTTTTTTTTTTTTTTGCTTAATTCAAGAATTTTTTTTGCTTAATTTTAAGATTTTTTTTTTGCTAAATTCAAGATTTTTTTTTTTTTTGTGCTTAATTCAAGATTTTTTTTTTTACACTTAGTAAGATTTAAATTTTTCCAGTGTATCTTCAGTGTAATTTTTGCATTTCACAAATTCATCCCATGGGCCGGATTGGACCCCTTGGCGGTCCAGTTTTGGTCCACGGGCCATACATTTGAAGGAGTGTGATTTTTCAGCCCCTTTTTTGGCGTGCACACCTGACTAAGCTTCAGCTAAATCTGTTCCCCATGGATCAACGAATAGAGAAGATGGAAATATCAGGGCTCACACCACAGACGGAACTGGACATCTGCGAAAGTTCAACGTCGCTTTAATGGAATGGCGCCTTCTTTTTTTTTTTTTTTTTTTTTTTTTTTTACGTCCGTAGCCTTTTCACAGTCAAACCTATATGTGGGAAAAGCCTCTTCCATCGGCCTAACCCTGCGTCCTTCCAACGCACCTGGATAACCAGACGAGCCGGCGGTGGAGTTATCTGCAGCATCTGACAAGGCCGGCTAAGCCTTGATGGAAGCTTTATGTTCAAAGCAGTATGTGGCGCGTGTCGGCCGTGAGCAGACGCTGTTTGTCTAAGTGCTGATTAGCGCCGCTGACCGCCGCCTGACAGACCCATTAGTGACATCTCCATCGGAGACGCTGGAGGGCTGCCGATGCTGTCCGTCTCTGCATGTTCTCTGTACGTGTTCATTAGCTTCACTTCACCGTTAACCTCACACTTAGTCGACCGCGCTTTTTCATGGACCGTAGACGACGCAGTGTTTTCAAGGATAATACGGTGTTTTTTCAGCTGATGGATGGAAACCTTTTCTTTTCCTTCGACATTTATGAATAAAACGAAGAAGTATCTGAAGTCCAATAGGCACTTAACGCACACAAAGTCAAATAATAAGCCTGAAAAATAACCAGCTTTAAGCTTCTTGACACATACTGTGAGTGGTATTTATACAAAAAAAATATCCCAATAGGACCAATGTCGCTGTATCTCAACATCATGTTCTATCAAGAATCAACAACACTGCTCTACAGTTTCTTAGAAAATATCTGCGTCATTAAATGCACTAAAATAAATGCATAAAAAATAAATGAAATATAATATTTGGATAAAAATATAAAAATAAATAAATATACAGGGTGGGGAAGCAAATTTTACAATATTTTGAGGCACGGATTGACAGTGTATGACCAATTAGTTTATTGAAAGTCATGAGAATTTATTTGGCACAAGAAAATTGACATAATAGAAAATGTTTTTATTACCTCCGTCAAGGAGGTTATGTTTTTGCCAGGGTTTGTTTTTTTGTTTGTCTGTCCGTTAGTGTGCAACATAACTCAAAAAGTTATGGACAGATTTTGATGAAATTTTCAGGGTTTGTTGGAAATGGGATAAGGAAGAAATGATTAAATTTTGGTGGTGATCGGGGGTGGGGGGGCCCACGGGGGGGCCCATTTCCAACAAACCCTGAAAATTTCATCAAAATCTGTCCATAACTTTTTGAGTTATGTTGCACACTAACGAACAGACAAACAGACAGACAAACAAACAAACCCTGGCAAAAACATAACCTCCTTGGCGTGGGGGGGGCCCACAGGGGGGGCCACTGATCAGCCTTGGTGGAGGTCTGCGCTCTCCGAGTGCTTCTAGTTATTCTATGTGTCCTCCTTCTTTCTCAATAACTGCCTTCACACGCTTCCTGAAACTTGCGCAAGTGTTCCTCAAATATTCGGGTGACAACTTCTCCCATTCTTCTTTAATAGTATCTTTAAGAAAGTCCACATTGCTGTGTGATGTTCTATTGATAGCATGTTCTAAAACGCCCCAAACAGCAGAATCCAGAGGGTTTAGATCTGGGCTAGAAGGCGGACATAAACATGATTCCCAAAAATTGCTAAAGTTGGATTTGTTGCTGTTGTCAACAAGTGTTTTGGTGTTCTTGTGTAAGATTTTAACTTCAAATCATATTTTACTGCATTTCTAACGGTCTTGTTGTCTACCTCAAGTTCAATTGCCATTTTTCTCATGGATTTGGTTGGATCCTTTAGGATTTTGGATTTGAGAGCTTTAATAAAAGCTTTGGTACGTTTTTTTGTTGCTTCCTCCACTTCCAGACTTTCTCCTAATAGTTTTGCTCATAGTCATTCTCTTCTTTCCATTATAAACAGTCTTTATGGACACTCCAACTATTTTTGAAATGTCCTTTGGTGTGACGAGTGCATTCAGCAAATCACACACTCTGACGTTTGCTTTCCTGATTACTCATATGGGCAAAAGTTTCTGAAAAGGTATGGATAATAGTGTTAGGTATGATTATGACATCAATATATGTTTGGTTTCAAAACAACTGACGTAGTGCCTGCTGAGAAAAAACAACTAAATGTTCATTGTAAATTTTGCTTCCTCACCCTGTATAAATGTAATCTTACATACTTTGATAAGATGAATCAGACAAATGGCCAAAGTGCTGCTTAGTTTGTGTTTTCAGTATATATGATGGTGTGTTATTCCCAGAGGTGGGTAATCCCAGCTCCTTAGAGTAAAAGTCCTGCCATGTATTGGTTCTATCTGTTCACTTAACACAGGTGATTCCACGAATTATCCCGTCTACTTGGATGAGGACTTGTGCTCATCATAATGGGCTGGTTCAGTGAGTGGTTGGAATAAATACATGGCAGGACTTTTACTCTATGGAGCTTGGATTACCCACCTCTGGTTAATCCACATATATGTTGGTTTATACATTTATACAATGGTTTTATAAATGTTGCAGTATAAAGAACTTGAAGAGTGAATGTAGTGTCATGTGCAGACACTGTTTTGAAGTAGATGTGGTAGCTATGAGACAAAATTTCCTTTTAAATTAAACCCATTCACTCAATAATTCTCAGAATTTCACATTTTGACCCATGACTCTATCTTATAAACAACCAACTAGCACTTTGGATTTAATTTTTCTTTATTAGTAGGTCAAAGTAGTTAAACTTTACCAAATTTGAGTCACTAATAAAGAAAAAGTAAGTCAAAAGTTTAATTGCTTTTATTTTGGAAGAATTTACTTGCAGACCAGTGTAACCAGTTGAATTTGTGAGGTTTCTATTGCCCCGTTTCCACTGCGTGGTATCGGCTCGACTTGACTCAACTCGGCTCGGCCTTTTTGCGTTTCCATTACGAAAAAGGACCTGGAATCTGGTACCCGGTTCTACTTTTTTGGTATCACTTCCACCGAGGTTCCAGGACTGGTGACCAGATACTAAAACGTGACGTATAAACACTGCAGACCACTGACTGGTCCGATAGTTTTCTCTGTGACCCGCCGTTTTACAAAAAACAGATGCGGAAGTGGACAGTAAATATACCGGTACATTAATCCACATGATAACAGCCCAAAACTACACCATGGTCGGTCGAGGAGATTCAGTCTTTGGTGGCCGACGTAAAAATTCAGACAAGACAACACGCAACGAGAGAGTTTATCAGCAACTCTCTGAACAGACGACATGGAAGTAACGCGCCGCATCGCTATGACGTCCAGGTACTGTAAAGTCAGCAGTATCTTGTAATGGAAACAGTCTCCAGGAATACCGAGCTGAGCCGAGTCGAGCAGGTTCCACATAGTGGAAACGTGGCATATGTTCCAGTCCTGTGGTTCTGATGCAGATCAATCTAACAATAGAAGTGGGTGGTACTTTTACTGGAGGAGAACTCAACTAATTCAATAAAACTCCATATATGTCTTTTATCAGTGATCAACAGTAACTATATTGATTTCTGTAACCATTTCCATGTTATAAACCATCAAAATATGGACCATTAGAAGTAAAGGCACATTTATAATAGATACCAAACAGGACAAAAACTCCAAGGCACTCTCTTTAAACATTAAAATGCCTTTATGACCATGGTAATATGGATATACCATGGTAATAAAGGTATTTTAATGTTTATAGAGAGTGCCTTGGAGTTTTCTTCCAGTTTGGTATCTACTTTATGAATCCCTTTTTCCAAAGAGCACCCTGAACAAACTCTTCTTTTGGTCCGAGAAGCATTCCTTCCCGTGAATTTTTGCAAATTTGTAATACTTCAAGAAACTGCCAGAAATGAAAAAAATCAGATTGATCAAAACTGTGAACAGACTATGCAGACATTGTCCCAAGGAAGTTACATATATATTTTAAATGAACTCGACCAGTAATTTCAGAGAATATTGTTGAAATCTAGACTTTGGTGACCTAAAGTTTGAAATTTGTCAAAAATTCTAAAATCTAGATTTCTCAAAATTGTGAACAAACTTTGTAGACATTGTCCCAAGGAAGCTGTGTAAAAAAATTTAAATAAATCTGACCAGTAGATTTAGAGAAGATTGTTGAAATCTAAACATTGGTGACCTTGAGTTTGACCCTTCAAGGTCACTCAAGGTCAAAGGTCATGGACCCAAATGAAAGTCCATATATGACTTCCTATCACTGCTCAATAGTAACTTTGTTGATATCTGTAACCATTTACATGTTATGAACTATATGGACAATTATAAGTCAAGGAAACTTTTTTTTTATAAAAAAATCATGAAAAATTTAAATGAAAGTCCATTCAAATGAAAGTCCATATATGACTTCCTATCAGTGATCAATAGTAACTATACTGATATCTGTAACTATTTACATGTTATAAACTATTCAAATGTGGACCATTATTAGTAAAGGCACATTTTTAATATTTCAAAAATGCAACGAAGAGGACGATGAAGACGATGACGACACCGACACAATGCCTTCACAATAGCTCACAGCTTATTGGCCAGTGAGCTAAAAACTGGCTAAAACAAACAGTTGCCATAGAAACAGGCATTGCTGCAGTGTTGGTGCAGGAAGAAAATGACCTCAATTATTTAAGTTTAACTCATCATCTCTTGCTTTAGTCAGGTTTTTGGATCATTGTATGGCCACGGGTTATGTCAAACTCTGAACGACTGTAAAGAAAAACAGAAATGTAATTGTGAAACTCCGTGTTGGTCGTGATCTAAAATAATTGCCTTCCTGTCCGTGGACTGTGGAATGTACAGTATGTGTGAGAAGACAAAGGTCAGAGGTGTCATGTCTGCACATTGAAATCCACCTTCAGTTTCCAATCTGAAGGCCAGAGTCATCATATAAATATTCAATTATTGAAATACATGAATATAGAAATACTACAGCATGAATAAATAATACAGTGTGAAATGTATTTTACATTATAAACAGTAAGGATGAGGCATCACTGGAGTCAGTGCATCTGCTTCTGGTGGACGAGGTGACATCGAAAAGCGATAAAAAACATTTATAAAATACAGAAAAATAGAGTTAGATGCATAGACCTGCAAGGACGACCACTTCTATGAAGAATCTTTTAATGTCCAGAGAAAAAAAACAAAAAACAAAAAAAAAAAAAAAAACATTCTGACTATCGCTTTAAGAGCAACTTCAAAAACTTGCAAATCTTTCATGTCCATCATCAAACTCCACTGTTCCCAACAGCTGTTCAGTGTGTCCGAACTGTTGGTTTTATGGCATTTATTCCCAGATTTAGTTCATGAAGACTCAACTCCAGACTCACACCATGATCAAAAAGATTCTGTTCTGATACAAGTATCATCCAGAGTGTAAATACAAGATGAGATGAGATGAGATAAGATAAGATAATATACGATAAGATAAAATAAAATAAGATGAGATAAGATAAGATAAGATAAAATAAGATAAAATAAAATAATATAAGATAAAATACAATAAGATGAGATAAAATAAGATAAGAGACTTTATTGTCATTAAATCTTTAGTTAAAAATGTAAAACAAACTTGCACATTTCTGTTAATAAGTTCAAAGTAAATAAATAAATATAATGGCAATGTCTACTGCCACAGTACTGTGGTGTGAAATATGGGTTTGTCTATCACCGCAGAGCCAATCAGATGTTAGCATTTGTACTAGAGCCAATCACAGATACTGCTCCATGAACTCATTCTCCTCTTGTTGCCACAGTACTGTGGTCATATATGGAGTACACTTCAGTTCATTCTTTTTTGCATTTTTCTCCAGCAGTACTGTGGCAACTGATGGAAGAAATGACAAATTAGTGATAGTATATAGTAGAGAATAGGAATTATTTTTGTAATATTCTATATGTTGTTTTATGGTGTTCTTTGCTGTGGAGGCTGGAGAAGGTGGGCGGAGCTACATGTTAGATGTGCCATGTGACCTCTCAGTTCTGTGTCAGTTCAATGTACTTATGCCCCATTTCCACAACGTGGTATTGGCTCGACTCGACTCGGCCTTTTTTGCGTTTCCATTACGAAAAAGGACCTGGAATCTGGTACCCAGTACTACTTTTTTGGTATCACCTCCGCTGAGGTTCCAGGACTGGGAACCAGATACTAAAACGCGACATGTGCACACTGCAGACCACCGATTGGTCAGACAGTTTTCTCTGTGACCTGCCGTTTTACAACAAACAGATGTGGAAGTGGACAGTAAATATAGCGGTACATTAATCTACATGATAACAGCCCAAAACTACACCATGGTCGGTCGAGGAGATTCAGTCTTTGTTGGCCGACATAACAATTCAGACGAGACAACACACAACGAGCGAGTTTATCAGCGATTCTCTGAACAGACAACACGGAGGTAACGCGCCGCATCGCTATGACGACCAGGTACTGTAAAGTCGGTAGTATCTTGTAATGGAAACGGTCTCCAGGAATACTGAGTTGAGCCGAGTCGAGCTGGTTCCAAGTAGTGGAAATGCGGCAATAGTGCTGTGGTCCGAATTCTGCGCTCTGAACTTTGCTCCAGGGGCTGATTTATATTGCCAACCATTGCCCTTAGTACCGTGCACCCCCCCCCCCCCCCCCCCCCCTAGTCTATTTGCAAACTGATTGTTTTGACACTTCTTGAGTTGTAACAAGTTACCAGTCTGAACATGATATAAGGAGGGCTCTGACTGGCTCTGTGCTAACGGACAAACCCATATTTCGTGCCACAGTACTGTGTCAATAACCACTTTGAAATATTTATTGCACATTGTCATAATTTCACTTAGACACTAATAAAATCCAGTGATAAAACGACTGTATTTAACGTCTGTCGTGTGTTTCTTCTGTAACCTTGTTTCATTTCTTTCCTCATCTTCTTCTGCATCGTCCAACTGACAACACACACAGGTTTTTTTTTTTTTTTTTTTTTTTTTTTCAGAGACTTTAGCCAAAAGCGATATCAGCGAGTTTTTGTTCCTACATGCTGAAAAAAACAAACCAACAGCTCCTTTTCTTTTTTCTTTTTTTTTGCCTATCTATGAAATGTTGCCGGCTATAACCCTAAGCGGTGTGTGTGTGTGTGTGTGTGTGTGTGAGCGCTGCTGGTACTAAAGTCTGGACTAATGTACTGTAGCAAAAAAATGTTTGGGAGCTGACAGTGCTGTGAAATCTGTTTCTGTTGCATCCCTGCGCGAAACCCAACCCCGGGAAGCTTTAATGAAGCCCAGATCCAGGTGAGAGACAAGAGTGAATAAGGTGTAATGAAGTTAGAAACGGCTGGAGGTTGAAAAATAACACCCAGCATTACTACAAAAGGCCAGGTCTGCATCGGCGGAGCGGCGGAACATCTGTCAGCGGCTACAAAAGGAGCTGCTCTTTGACTGATGACATTTGTGCGCTTCCTTTTCCACCCAGCGTGGACTCCAGAGCGTCTGGGTCTTCAGTTCAACACTTAGATCTGTTCCACTTCTACTTAGATTATACAGTCTGTTATTACTGCAGTGATCAACTATTACACGTGATTCTGCAAAAAGGACATATGAACTGTGTGAGCCTAACCCTTTTCCACTGACAGTACTTTAAAGTTAAAAATACAAGTTGTATTTATAGTAGATTTGTGTGTTTTGCATCTGAAGAAAAGTCAGAACTAATTTGGAGATTTAGAGCCATTTAAGAAAAGGTTCATGGTGTTAGTGTTTTATGGAGTATTTATTATGAATATGAACACTGTCTGAACACTGTGTTAAGGTAAGGTAAGGTAAGGTAAGGTAAGGTAAGGTAAGATACGATAAAATACGACAAAGTAAGATAAGGTGAAAAAGATGAAATAAGATAAGGTAAGATAAGATAAAATAAGCTAAAATAACATCAGATAACATAAGATAAGACAAAGTAAGTTAAAATAAGATAAAATAAGACAAAGTAAGATAAGATACGATAAAATAAGATAAGGTAAAATAAGATAAGACAAGATAAGATAAAATACGATAATAAGATGAGCTAAAAGAAGACAAAATAAGATAAGGTAAGATACGATAAAATAAAATAACATAAAATAAAATAAGATACAACAAAGTAAGATAAGATAAAATAAGATAAGATAACATAAGACAAAGTAAGATAAGATACGATAAAATAAGATAAAGTAAGACAAAGTAAGATAAGAGGAAATAAGATAAGGTAAGATAAGATAAAATACGATAATAAGATGAGCTAAAAGAAGACAAAATAAGATAAGGTAAGATACGATAAAATAAAATAACATAAAATAAAATAAGATACGACAAAGTAAGATAAGATAAAATAAGATAAGATAACATAAGACAAAGTAAGATAAGATACGATAAAATAAGATAAAGTAAGACAAAGTAAGATAAGAGGAAATAAGATAAGGTAAGATAAGATAAAATAAAATCAGCTAAAATAACATAAGATAAAATAAGATCAGATAAAATAACATAAAATAAAATAAGATCAGATAAAATAAGATAGAACATTAAAACCACAAGAAATGCAAGTTGTTTTGTATTTATTGTATATTTGTGTGTATCTGAATAAAAGTGAGAACAAATTTTGAGATTTGGACCCATTTGACAAAAGATTCCTTAATGTTTTATAGTGTTTGTCACACCTGTCAACACTGCCTTTAACGGTAAGCTAAACTAAGCTAAACTAAGCTAAGCTAACAATCAGAATCCATCCCTTTATTGTCATTCAAACACATTTAAAAAACAAGACAATATGAGTTAAACTGGTCACATTTACTTATTTATATGAATATTTAATTGTCACTGTCACAAAAGAAGAAAAACGTCAGTAATTCTTATCAAAAATCACAATATAAAATCATCCATCCTGTCCTGAGATATTCTTATTTTCTGCAGAATCGGTTGTTGTTAAATGTCCATAATTTTAATAACACATGTAAAATCATTATTTTGTTGATATTTAAAAGTTTTATTTGTATGTGCAAATAATAAACAATGTTATATGCAGCTTTAAATACAGAATATAACAAACAGTGTATGATAATGAACATATGACACTGCATAATAAGGAAAAAACATCTTTACGGGTAAATTAGGCTGAATTTAATCATAATTTCTCCAGCATGTCAATGTTTTAACTCATGGAAACATGTAAAAAAACACTAATTTTTCATCTTTTATTCTAAATCTGAGGACAGTATGAGTTCAGCTGGTCACATTTACTTATAAATAGGAATATTTAACTGTTACAAAAGAAGAAAAACATCAGAAATTCTTATAAAAAAATCCCAATACAAAATCACCCGTCCTCACCTGAAACATTCTTATATTCTGCAGAATCGACTGATTTTAATAATACATGTAAAATCATTATTTTGTTGATATTTAAAAGTTTTATTTGTATGTGCAAATGATAAACAACGTTATATGCAGCTTTAAATACAGAATATAACAAACAGTGTATGATAATGAACATATGACACTACAATAATAAGGAAAAAACATCTGTTTTTGGCTAAATTAGGCTGAATTTAATCATAATTTCTCCAGCATGTCAATGTTTTAACTCATGGAAACATGTAAAAAAAACACTAATTTTTCATCTTTTATTCTAAATCTGAGGACAGTATGAGTTCAGCTGGTCACATTTACTTATAAATAGGAATATTTAACTGTTACAAAAGAAGAAAAACATCAGAAATTCTTATAAAAAATCCCAATACAAAATCACCCGTCCTCACCTGAGATATTCTTATATTCTGCAGAATCGACTGATTTTAATAATACATGTAAAATCATTATTTTGTTGATATTAAAGGTTTTATTTGTATGTGCAAATGATAAACAACGTTATATGCAGCTTTAAATACAGAATATAACAAACAGTGTATGATAATGAACATATGACACTGTATAATAAGGAAAAAAACATCTGTTTTTGGCTAAATTAGGCTGAATTTAATCATAATTTCTCTAGCACGTCAATGTTTTTACTCATGGAAACATGTGAAAAACACTAATTTTCCATCTTTTATTCTCAATCTGAGGACAATATGAGTTCAGCTGGTCACATTTACTTAACATTTACTTTTAATTGACATTATTTTGTTGATATTAAAAAGGTTTTATTAGTGTATGCAAATGATAAACCATGTTCTATGCAGCTTTAAAGCTGCAGTATGTAGAATTGTGGCCAAAACTGGTACTGCAATCACATTCAAAATACTGTAGAACGTGGTATCCTCTCCTCCTCCCCCCAGGCTAGGGGTTGCCAGATCCCGAATGAGCATCTACTACTAGCGTTTCCTCTAATCCTTGCCACCACACCATAAATTTCATACAAAAAAATCATCACCAGACTTATTCTACATAAGTCTAATATATAACAGGCCAGGACAAACGTCCTGCACACTCAAATGAAAGTTTGCGAAGATTCAGGAGATAGAGAAAAGGGAAATGAGCATTAGGTTTCACTTTTACTACCCGCCGCAGGATCGCTCTAACCCCCCACCACCACCACCGAACCACGGACGCCGAACTACCGACCCGCCCCCCCCCCCCCCGACCGCACCACGTACACTGGACTACCGACCCCCCCACCGAACCACGTACACTGGACTACCGACCCCCCCACCGAACCACGGACACCGGACTACCGACCCCCCCACCGAACCACGTACACTGGACTACCGACCCCCCCACCGAACCACGTACACTGGACTACCGACCCCCCCACCGAACCACGGACACCGGACTACGGAACCCCCCCCCTTCCGGACTACCGACCACCCCCACCCGCGAACCACAGACGCCGAACTACCAACCGACACCACCACCACCACCACCACCACCACCCCCCCTCCCCCAACCACAGACATCGGACTACCGACGCTCCACCCCCCGCCCCCCCAACTGAATCACGGACGCTGAGCTACCGAACCCCCCCTTCGGATAACACACCGCTAAATGAACAGGTCACTTCCACAGAAAACACTGAACTACAAGGAGCTACCATGGCAAGAGACAAGTCCTACACCGGTACCCGGTCTGTTCACCAGTCCCGGACCGGCAGTCTCTTCACCGGGGCCAGGAGAAGAGACTGCAGCCCGGCCCCGGGACAAGGGACCAGGTGAAGAGGCCGCGACCCCGGCTCTGAGTGGCTCTTACCGGTGGTCAGACTGAGGCAGAGCCAGCGTCAGTCTTCAAATCCTTCTTCTCTTTCAGCCGTCTCCATGTTTCTGAATCATCTCCTATACATCTCCTTGTTTTATTTCTCACTTTGTCACGATGTATTTGGGAATAATAAGAGTCCTTTTAGGTTTAATAACGTCAGACATTTGTGATCAGAAATGTTCCAGCTGCAGCCCACGGGGATCTGGCAACCTGGATGCTGAAAGGCTTCTGACTCTGTGATTAGCAGACAGGTGATGGGCGGAGCCTCAGACCAAAACACACAATGTCAACATAAACATCATTTCAGGGCTGACACTGAGCTTTTCAAATGCAAATATTCTGGCTGGACTACTACTGTCAGTGAGATCAGTATTTGAAATGAACATGATTCCTTCATGTCTGGTGACAGTCAAGGCAATTTTACAATTACTTAGAACATAATTCCTACATACTGCAGCTTTAAACAGCGTATGATGCTGTTTATATTATAGCCGTACTCCGTGGTATAATATCAGCCTGTTTATATTCAGTTAAAAATAACTGACAATCATACGTGGGGAAACTTTTGATGGAAAATTCACACCAGCGTCTTTCATTACCGTCGCACACTCGGCTCTGAGGGTTTCTTCAGATGATCTGTCAACACTGAATTAACACATATGACACTCGGTGAAAGAAATATTTTCCTCACTTAACAGCGACTCCAAATACACAATAAGACGCCTCCTCTACGACGACAAAAAGCCGACAGAGATGACAACTTCTGAAAGGCGGATTAGTGTGATGCATCAGCGCAGCCTCGACTTCAGGTTTAAAGAAAATCAGTGTTTCTGTGGAAGTACAGCTGCAGGGCGTTCACCTTGGACACACTGGAGGTTTTTACAGCCTCGTGTTTCCAGAATATTTTTTTAATTTCACCTTTTCATGCATAAATTATGAGAGCCTTAGTCGAGATATTTTTTTCCTGCGTGTTTTTATTAATTTTTAGACATGGAAAAAACTATGCAATTGAATTTTTTTACAAACCTTTTTTGGACTGAGTTACAAAAATGTCCACTCAGCTGGACACCATGACTTTATTATTATTATTATTATTATTATTGTTATTATTATTATTATTATTATTATTATTATTATTAATAATAATAATAATAATAATAATAATGGATTAGATTTCTATAGCTCTTTTCAAGGCACCCAAACCACTTTACATAATTGATCCATTATTCATTCGCTCTCACATTCACATTCTGTTTAACCCTTTCATGCATGACGTCCACATTTGGGAACACATAGTTTAACTCATTTTCCAAAGGGTTATAAAGGTAATATTCTCCAAACCACATGGGGGAAGTGTCTATAGACCCTAAAGCAATACAATGAAAAAAAGGATCCTCTTAGTTTTAGAATTTGGACTGATCTGTGATCTCATAAAGTTAACCTCCTCAGACCCAGATATGGGTTTTACGGTCTACGTTTATGGACAAGAGTTTCACAGATTTATACATAATATAAATTTATATGTAAAAAACAAACAAACAAACAAAAAAAAACTGTCTACCACAAAGGACATTCCTTAAAAAAATAAAAAATGAAAAATAAAAATGCATCTGAAAAACCAAAAAAAAAAAAAAAAAAAAAAAAAAAAAAAAAAAAAACAAACCCAAAACTGTTGCATTATGATGTTTCCAATATTGGCAATTATTGAATTAAAAAAGCCAAAACTTATACTTTCCTGGATCTCAGGAGGTTAAATATCTCCTTAATAAAACCATATTTAAAAAAATAATAAAAATAAATAAAATGCATTTCAACTTAACCTAATTTTGAGAAATAAACTCAATATAAAAAAGTCTATATACTTTTTTCATAATTCATACATGAAATGGAAACTTTTGAAGCCAAGAAATATGTATTTAACAAACCAATATCAGAAAATGATAACCTGTGTGAAAACTATGAAATAAAAACCTTCTTAATGATGCTAATCTGATGTTTTCTCACATTTTAACATATTCTAATACTAGGTGTTACTCATTTAATGGAGATAAAATGCAAAAAAAAAAAAAAAAAAAAAAAAAAAAAGTTTAACAAATTCTGTTAATTACACTCTAATAACATCAACATAATCCAGATAATAAAAAACAGTAAAGTTACAGTAATGGTATGAACTGCAGTGTAAATTCAGCCAGTGAGTCCAATTTAGTCGACATGGGTTTAATTTAAATTTGATCTCATACAAAATAAATATCTGGAATTTTTAACAATGATATTAATCCTTAGATATTATGTATACAGTCTATATTTACTTCCATTTCCTGTAGATTTCTTCTGCTTTATTAGTGTATTCTATTTATATTATTTGTGGTTTTTGTCTCTTCACACTTACTTTCCTTCTTTTTTTTTTTTTTTTTTTTTTGCCTTTTTACTGGTGTTTTTTTGAGTTTGTCTAGGTCTGAGATGTTACTTGATGCTACTTTTTTTTTTTTTTTTTTACACCGTCAGGGGAGTTTCCTGCTATTGAAAGATTTACAAGATATTCCTGGTGCATTCAGCATTTCTGACTTCCTGTCGGTCATCTTGGTTACGGGTAAAAACAAAAAAAAAAGCACTTCCTATGACTGACCAATAGGTGTCAGTGTATGGGATGACGCACAGCTATCCACTGTGTTGGCTGATATGAAACTAAAACAAAATAATAACCATAAATATACAAAAGAACAGCTGTAGAATAGATAAATACTGTAGTGACCGCTACACATGAAAGGGTTAAAATGTGAATTTATTGATTTAGTTTGAACTTTTCTCACTCTCTCTCTGATAATTTCAATTTTCAGATCTTTCTAGACATTTAAAGTAAAAAATTATAAAATGTTGTATTTTTTTCATATTCTAGGGCTCTGTTGCACTTCCATAGGACACACATTCCCCAATAAAAGGTAAGGACCATAAAGGTGGACGACACCACGGGGGATCTCTTCTTCTTCTTTTTTTTTTTTTTTTTTTTTTTTTTTTTTTGTTGCAACCAATAAAGATGAATTGGAGCATCTGGGGCTGTTGGTAATAAGATATAAGATGGTTGTAGGGGGACTTGTCCGCCAAAACTCTATAGCAGAGGCCATCCATTTCAGTCTGCCAGCTGGGAGTTACCATGGCGACTCAACACCTCGCCTGATAAAATGTTTTACACCTGCCTCTAGTTCCTCTGGGATCTCACCAGGATTCTATTTTTTATTGTATTGGTTTATTTAACAGGGTCATTGTACATGAATTCATATTATTGTAAATGCACCTATGCAGACTAATGGTCAGTTTCTATCTACAGACCCCAGACAGATGTTAAACTAACACCACAAAAGGAGCACAAGGTCAGAAACATACAACTAATAAAGAAATAAATAAAGACTGATGTTCTTTTTTTACCTTACATGTGTTGCTGTATATATATATATATATATATATATATATATATATGTATATACATATATGTGTGTGTGTGTATTTTTTTTTTTTTTTTGCCACTTATGGGCAAGGAACCAAATATGGTAACTTCACTGATCTTAATTTTCTACATGAAAAGAAGTGATAAGATAAGTTAAGATAAGATAAGATAAAATAAGATAAGGTACGATAAGATAAGATGTGATAAAAAAAAGATAAGTTAAGATGCAATAAGATAAGGTAAGATAAGTTAAGTTAAGATACAAAAAGAAGCAATAAGATAAGTTAAGATAAGATAAGATAAGATAAGATAAGATAAGATAAGTTAAGATGCAAAAAGAAGCAATAAGATAAGTTAAGATAAGATAAGATAAAATAAGATAAGGTACGATAAGATAAGATGTGATAAAAAAAGATAAGTTAAGATGCAATAAGATAAGGTAAGATAAGTTAAGATACAAAAAGAAGCAATAAGATAAGTTAAGATAAGATAAGATAAGATAAGTTAAGATGCAAAAAGAAGCAATAAGATAAGATAAGTTAAGATAAGTAAAGATAAGTTAAGATAAGATAAGATAAGTTAAGATGCAAAAGATGCAATAAGATAAGATAAGTTAAGATAAGTTAAGTTAAGATAAGATAAGTTAAGATGCAAAAAGAAGCAATAAGATAAGATAAGTTAAGATAAGATAAGATAAAATAAGATAAGGTATGATAAGATAAGATGTGATAAAAAAAGATAAGTTAAGATGCAATAAGATAAGGTAAGATAAGTTAAGTTAAGATACAAAAAGAAGCAATAAGTTAAGATAAGTTAAAACAAGATAAGTTAAGATGCAAAAAGAAGCAATAAGATAAGATAAGTTAAGATAAGTAAAGATAAGTTAAGATAAGATAAGATAAGTTAAGATGCAAAAAGATGCAATAAGATAAGATAAGTTAAGATAAGATAAGTTAAGATGCAAAAAGAAGCAATAAGATGCGATAAGATGCAATAAGATGCAATAAGTTAAGATAAGATAAGTTAAGATAAGATAAGATAAGATAAGATAAGATAAGATAAGATAAGTTAAGATGCAAAAAGAAGCAATAAGATAAGATAAGTTAAGACAAGATAAGTTAAGATGCAAAAAGAAGCAATAAGATAAGATAAGTTAAGATAAGATAAGATTAGATAAGTTAAGATGCAAAAAGATGCAATAAGATGCAATAAGATAAGATAAGTTAAGATAAGTTAAATTAAGATAAGATAAGATAAGATAAGTTAAGACGCAAAATGAAGCAATAAGATGCGATAAGATGCAATAAGATGCAATAAGATAAGATAAGTTAAGTTAAGATAAGATAAGATAAGATAAGATAAGATAAGTTAAGACGCAAAATGAAGCAATAAGATGCGATAAGATGCAATAAGATGCAATAAGATAAGATAAGTTAAGATAAGTTAAGATGCAAAAGATGCAATAAGATAAGATAAGATAAGACTTTATTTATCCCACTGTGGAGAAATTTCACAGTTTTCTCCAGTAAAACCCATGGAGTTGGATCAATGACAGTGGATGGAGACACTGGGATTATGTTCAGTTAATGATAGATTTTATTGAAAAAGTCACCTTTTCTTCAGTTTTCTCTGATTTTGAAATAATAACCTTCAACTTTAATCTGAGCCTTAATGAACATTGACATGATCAGTGAATTCAATACAAGAAAATATATGATTTATACTGATAAAATGCAAAATACAGAAAATAATAGTCTAATAAATGGTGATAAATCGCTTAAGAATAGTTAAATATGGAGAAAATTTCCTTGGGAACTGACACAAAAGTAGGTCTGGGTCTTTGTGGTTTAAACCAGCTCTAAAACTGGTCCTAAAAACAGGACAGAGGGGCTTAAAATTCAAACCAGATGTAGACTAATGTTATGAAGCAAGTTTGGAAGCACTTTGGGTCTATTTGAAAAATAAATACTTACTGAGATAAAAGAGAAAGTAGTTTTCAGATAAAACACATTTTTATATTATTTTTATGCAAAAATCTGCATGTAACACGGTCAAAAGGACACGAAAATTACACACTAATATATATATATTTTTTAATATCTTTTTATTCTCTCAGTTACATTTTGGGAATTGAACTAATTATGCAAGACAGAGTGTTTCAATAAAATAACCGCTGGTGCAAAATCATTCAAGATTTCTATGTTTAAACGGGCAGGTTCTGCATGTAACACAAGTGGACACGATGGGTTACACACGAAACCTGGAATGAGACTGAGATTCATGAAAAACCCACATGTGTGGATTAGAAAAGCCACTAGGATCGACACATTTAACACCGTGTTTCTTATTTGTTTATTTGTTTGTTGCAAAATACTGGCGATTTAAAATTGGAGACATTTTTGATGGGTTTACGTGTAGTTTGGGGTTTATGCTTTATACCCTGCATAGTTTAGTCTCTATTTGTTTATTACTGGCAGAATGGTTGCGCAATAGTGATACAACCAACACAAAGGTGCTACGACTAGTTATTCATCGTTCTCTATTTTAATGTGATGAAAAGCCGATGAAGGAATTGTATTTAGTTATGAATCTGACACTGAAAGTAAGGAAGAGGCAGGACTAGATAAGCCTTTGCATCTTTCTGTCTCTTCTCAAACTGTGTTTATGAGTGGATTCATATGTACATTTAGGTTAAATTTATTGTATTTCGTTACTTTTTTCTGTGATAAATGACCACTGACGGGTGCATATGTAACTGACTTCTTGCTTTTATTGTTTTGTTTTACTTCAAAGTTTGAGACAAATAAACTAAAGATTTGTGTTTAAATGTTCAGGTTCTGCATGTAACGCGAGTGGACACGATGGGAAAAGGCACGAAACCTGGAACGCGACTGAGATTCATGAAAAACCCACGTGTGGATTAGAAAAACCACTAGGATCGACACATTTAACACAGTGTTTTTATTTATAGTCTACATAAGACCATTTACAGATATGTTTTCTTTCTTTCTTTTTTTTTAATTCTTTTTTTAAAATTTTATTATTATTTTTTTTTAATTCATTTATTTATTATTTCACAGCCGTGTTTTCAGATCAAATGCACTGATACCTAGGTAGCTTTAATGTCCCAATTTTTGCCCCAATATTTTATTAAAAATTCATTAATTCTGGGATGGCTCATAGCAGGAGTATAATTTTTTTTGCATTTATCTGAGGTCATCATTAGGTCCATCCTGGGGATAAATTTGTCTACATTTCTCTTGTATTATTGGGTCTAAAAAGCTGGAAAAGTGCCAAAAACCAAAATAAACCAAGTTTCATTGAAGCATTGTTGAGCCGCATTATGGAATAAATTCCCATTATGTAATTAAAGTTTAAAATGTAATAAGAATGTCACGTCATCTTGTAATAAAGCCGCATTATGTAATAAACTGACGCATTTTGTAATAAACTACGACAACGCATTATATAGTCAATTTTTTCACATTATGTAGTAAGTTATTACAATTTGAGAAATTTATGACAAAATGCACTTGACACATTTTTATTTAAAAAAAAAAAATGTAATGACAATCAGAATTAATATAATTTCAGAGCAATTTAGAAGAAATTAGTCACAGGAGCTACAGGTAATGGAATCCGAACTTTAACCACACAGTTTAAAGATTAATTTAGCACATTACATTTTCCTGAAAATAAAAATGTGTCAAGTGCATTTTGTCATAAATTTCTCAAATTGTAATAACTGACTACATAATGTGAAAAAATTGACTACATAATGCATTGACGTAGTTTATCACAAAATGCGTCAGTTTATTACATAATGCGGCTTTATTACAAAATGACGTGACATTCTTATTACATTTTGAACTTTTATTACATAATGGGAATTTATTCCATAATGCGGCTCAACAAGCATCCAAATATAAAGTGTCACGAGATAGCTTTTTAATGATGTATAAAATTGCCCTGTCCTGTGTCCTGACCCCCTCCCCCACCTGTCTGGATGGACGTCCTCGGCCTCACCACTGTGGATGGGCCTCCTCGCCCCTGCCTGTCTCATCCAGCGGGATGGACCCCCCATGTGTCCACCCTACTGCATCCTTGTAGACTAGAACTACATCTGCAAATGGACGTCCATCAGTCCTGGTGCATCTATAGCCTGTCCGTCCATGGGAGTGGATCTCTCCTTCACTGTGGTTCTCCCCGAGGTTTCTCCCTTTTCCCACTGGGTTTTGAGTTTTTCCTTGCCGAGAAGGAGGGTCTAAGGACGGGGGATGCCCTGGACACTACTCATTTTCTTGCTGTTCATTTGACTGTTGTTTACTCTAACTGACTCTGTAAAGCCCTTTGAGATAACCTTGTTGTGATATTGGGCTATACAAATAAAGTTGAATTGAATTGAAAACTGAATTAAAATTTAATTACAGGGTGGGGAAGCAAAATTTACAATGAACATTTAGTTGTTTTTTCTCAGCAGACACTACGTCAATTGTTTTGAAACCAAACATATATTGATGTCATAATCATACCTAACACTATTATCCATACCTTTTCAGAAACTTTTGCCCATATGAGTAATCAGGAAAGCAAACGTCAAAGAGTGTGTGATTTGCTGAATGCACTCGTCACACCAAAGGAGATTTCAAAAATACAGTCTACTCTCGTTATACCGCCAACTTCCGTTCACGGCCAAATTGGCGGTATAGCGAAAATGGCGTTACAACGGGTTGCGTCCATAATGTGCATGTCTTTACTATATGATGTCTATGCTGCCTCCGTTAACCCGTTCTAATTGCGTTTCTAAATAAATCGTGATTCTATTATGTTGTAAGGGATCATTTAAAGTGGGGAAACATTTGAAGCATTATTATACCGTGTCGGGAAATGACACCCCATCATCTTGAGGCTTTGGCTTAATCCCACGTCCTCTTCCCGACATCCTGACCTACTGAGTGTTCTGCGATAAATGAACGGTGGCCGTTCCGTAGACCTACTCGTAGCTTGTCGCAATCAGCGTCTGGCGCGTTTGTTTCAGTGCATTGTTAAAATTTATGTGTACTCGATGGCAATCACGCTGGCGGTATAACGGTCGGGAAATCAATGGTATAAGTGTTGTTTGTGCGTGGAACTGGGCTGGCGGATGGCGATAGGCGGAAATGGCGGTAGCTAATGGAATAATGCATTGGGGATTTTTGTGCAATGGTTTTGGTCGGCGGTGAGCGAAAATGGCGGTATAACGGCGGGCGGTTTAACGAGAGTAGACTGTAGTTGGAGTGTCCATAAAGACTGTTTATAATGGAAAGACGAGAATGACTATGAGCAAAACTATTACGAGAAAGTCTGGAAGAAACTATTAAAGAAGAATGGGAGAAGTTGTCACCCGAATATTTGAGGAACACTTGCGGAAGTTTCAGGAAGTGTGTGAAGGCAGTTATTGAGAAAGAAGGAGGACACATAGAATAAAAACATTTTCTATTATGTACATTTTCTTGTGGCAAATAAATTCTCATGACTTTCAATCAACTAATTGGTCATACACTGTCTTTCAATCCCTGCCTAAAAATATTGTAAATTTTGCTTCCCCACCCTGTAATCGGACAAAAATCAGTAAAAAAAAAAAAATTATAAAGCTAAAATACACTTTGCAGTTAGACATATTAAAAAGCCCACGCAGACAGGATTGTAAACATTCTAACGTGGGCAGCTCTGATTCTCTGTGTGTTGGACTTTTGCTGCACATCTCCATATTTCCTGTGTGTTATTCTGCTGTTGGAGTCCAGGTGCATCCGGGGCTGAGGCCTTATCTCTCCAAATGAGACTGGCAGCTGGCATTTTCCCTCGCACACAGATTACAGAAGGCGAGGGAGGGAAAGTTTTCTTCGCTACTACTTTTATCGGACACAGCGCTGACCTTCACAGCCGGGGTCTAACACTGCACTAAAGTCTCACCTCGGCCAAACAAGCCAAAGCAGAAATTGAAAACGGAGAAAAAAAAAAGAAAAGAAAAGTCGTGTGAAAGGCATCTGAAACTTTGGCCACGCTTATAAAACAAATCGTATGCATATCAACCGGAGGCGTTATAATCTCAGTGCAGCTCAGAATACAGTCGGCTCAAATGTCAAACAGTTGGTTTGGTGGGAATGGCAACACACAATATGGACAAAAGTATGTGGACATGTTGGAGTCAGGTGTTTGTATTCTAACAGGGGTCTGGGATGCAAAACAATAACACTGGTCAACAACAAATTTATTGTTTCAGTTTTTTGAGCTGATTTAGGATAATGTTGGTGTGCTGAATCCAAAAATCACATTCATTTTGCTCAATCAGGTCAACTTTGTGAACTATGCTACATATTGGCTTTTTAACATTTTTGCTTACATTTATGGGCATTTTCACATCATATGATACAAAATTCTTTCATATTTCTTGCAATAAATGAGTTCTGAAGATTTTACTTTTGCCAATTTATGATTAACCCTCCGGTATCCTGTCCAGCAAGGCCCTTACTAAGCACCAAGTGTGCGTTTTTGGCACACTTGTGGAAAAATGTAAAAAAAAAAAAAAAAAAAAAATTCATACAGTTTGTTTTTAATTCTTTTACACTTTTTTCTATTTCATCAACTTGAGCCGTAAATAAAAATACCAAATACTCAAGAATTGTCAATTTTTTTTTAACCCTTTAAATGCCTTGTTTGTAATGTAAACAAACCATTTTTTTTTTTAATGCAAAAAACACACAACTTTTTTTTTTTTTTCCAATATACTATATAAAAAGTGGATCACATATTATTTGATTTTTGCATCCTGGCATATGTCAGTGATTAACTCCAACACTGGTTAATTTGCATTATTATTTTTGGCGCTAGGTCAAATGTTAAAAAACACTAGCATCTGTCACCAAGTGTGCGTAAAATGCACACCTATAAATCCAACTACTTAATATTATATATTGATTTATTTTTCTGCTCTAATTTTATTTTAATTTTTTTAAATCCAGGTCAGCCTTAATCATACATATCAAATGGAAGAAATAGTGCATTTTAGGCACACTTGGGAGACAGATGCTAGTCTTGTAATTTTCTTTTGTTTACAATGTGCACATTTTAGTTGGTGGTTCAGAATTTTAAAGATCATGCAAAAATGATCAACTTTTGAATTCTAACCTTATTTAAATTGTGAAAAATAATATGAATTTTTAAAAAACGAAATGCAAAGTGTGCTTAAAAAGTGCACCCGGATACCGGAGGGTTAATGTTTTTTTTAATATTACAGGTGAATGAAATGGCTTCGACTAGAAGATCTTGCAAAAATAAGCCTGACATATTCTGCTACATCTGCGGTGAATACACCATTGTACCTAACAGGAATCAGGTCATAAGTTTCATAAAATGTGCTTACCAATCTTATTTTGGTATTAATTATTATATTTTGTGAGAAGATCAAATTTTTCAAAATCAAATTAGCAAAAAAAACCTGACCTGATTGAGAAAAACAGATGTCATTTTTGGATTTGGCGGTGCAAAATGGTCCTAATTTAGTTGAAAAAACCTAGACAACTTGCACAAAACTTTTTTTTTTGTAACCCAGTGTAATGACTAATGTTTGTGATAAATATTGTATTGGTTAGTTTGGTTTCAATTGTTATATTTGCTTCCAAAATGCCTCAGAGCTGGATTTTACTTTATTTGTCTCAACATTGACTTAAAAAAAAAATCCATGACTATGATTTTAAATGTTCTTCCTCCACATTTTTAAGTATTTTTCATGCTCTGACTATAAATTATAATTTTCTACCGCAACTAACCATCTACTGTCTTCACATCTCCCATTAAATTTTAAGGAAATATTGATGTTTACGAACTATATGGACCAAAATTTTATATAAAAACATCAATATTTCCTCAAACTTTAATGGAGATTTTTCTTCCTAAGTGAGATGTGAAGAAATTAAATTAAAAAAAAATAATTATTTAGTATTATTTATTTATTTGTCTTCACTTACTCATGCTTGCTGTGATATAATATTGTTATTGAATATGTGACATGCTGCTGCAACACTGTAATTTCCCAGTTTGGGATAAATAAAGTACATTTATTTATCTATTTACAGTCAGAGGATGAAACATATTTGTAGAAATTTAGAGGTAGAACATTTAAAATTGTGGATAAAAACAAAAGAAACATAATCAATGTTGAGAGAAATTAAGTCAAAACCATCTCTGAGGCATTTTAGAAGCAAACATAAAAATTTAAACCAAACTAACCAATGTAATGATATTTATCCCAATATAAAACTATATTATAACATTTGTTATTATTGTTTTGTTAGAAAAGAAACCTCTGAATTTGACGTGTCCATATACTTTTGTGTATATAGTGAATCTCCTGTGAGGTTCTGATGCAGATATCCCTATATGGACATAAATATTGGGACACATCATGTCTACAGCTGTAAGATGTCCTGTTCATGATGATTTGAGATAAAAACATCAATATTTCCTTAAAGTTTAATGGTAGATTTTTCTTCCTCAGTGAAAGGAGATGGTTAGTTATTATTTACAGTCAGAGCATGGAAAATATTTTAGAAATTTAGAGGTAGAACATTTCAAATCATAGTCATGGATAAAAAAACAAACAAACAAACAAAAAAAAAAACAACAAAATCTATGTTGAGAGAAATTAAGTCAAAACCTTCTCTGAGGCATTTTTGGAAACAAAGATAAGAATTTAAACCAAACTAAACAGTGTAATGATATTTATCCCAATATAAAACTATATTATGACATTTGTAGTTATATGGACAAAAGTATCGGGACACGTTATATTCAGGTGCTTCTTTTCCAACAGGGGTCTGGGCTCTAAATTTCAAAAATATTTTTCATGCTCTGATTGTAAATAATAATTTTCTACCACAACTAACCATCTACTTTCTTCACATCTCCCTGAGGAAGAAAAATCTCCCCTTAAACTTTAAGGAAATATTGAAGTTTCTCAATTATATGGACTAAAGTTTTGGGACACATCATGTCTACAGCTGTAAGATGTCCTGTTCATGATGATTTGAGATAAAAACATCAATATTTCCTTAAAGTTTAAGGGGAGATTTTTCTTCCTCAGTGAAAGGAGATGGTTAGTTATTATTTACAGTCAGAGCATGGAAAATATTTTAGAAATTTAGAGGTAGAACATTTAAAATCATAGTCATGAATGAAAAATGTTGAAAGAAATTAAGTAAAAAAAAAAAAAACCTCTGAGGCATTTTAGAAGCAAAGATATCAATTTAAACCAAACTAACCAATGTAATGATACTTATCCAAATATAAAACTATATTACGACGTTAGTTATTATTGTTTTGTTAGAAAAGAAACCCCTGAATTCAACGTGTCCCAATACTTTTGTCCATATAGTGTATTTCATCAACTGCAGCTCCTACAGAAGCTGATTCCCAAAATAGCGATCTGAAAAATAGACGACAAAAAAATAAAAAATATTGTATATTCTAAAGTGAGAGTAACGAAAGTAGATGGTAGGTTGTGGTAGAAAATTATTATTTACAGTCAGAGCAGGAAAAAAAATTGAGAAATTTAGAGGAAGAACATTTAAAATCATAGTCATGGATAAAAAACAAAAAAAAACATGTTGAGAGATATTAAGTCAAAACCATCTGTGATGTATTTTAGAAGCAAAGATAACAATTTAAACCAAACTAACCAATGTAATGATATTTATCCCAATATAAAAGTATATTATAACATTTGTTATTATTGTTTTGTTAGAAAAGAAACCCCTGAATTCAACGTGTCCCAATACTTTTGTCCATATAGTGTATTTCATCAACTGCAGCTCCTACAGAAGCTGATTCCCAAAATAGCGATCTGAAAAATAGATGACAAAAAAATAAAAAAAAAATGTATATTCTAAAGTGAGAGTAATGAAAGTAGATGGTTAGTTGTGGTAGAAAATTATTATTTACAGTCAGAGCAGGAAAAAAAATTGAGAAATTTAGAGGAAGAACATTTAAAATCATAGTCATGGATAAAAAACAAAAAAAACATGTTGAGAGATATTAAGTCAAAACCATCTGTGATGTATTTTTGAAGCAAAGATAACAATTTAAACCAAACTAACCAATGTAATGATATTTATCCCAATATAAAACTATATTATAACATTTGTTATTTTTGTTTTGTTAGAAAAGAAACCTCTGAATTTCACGTGTCCATATACTTTTGTGTATATAGTGAATCCCCTGTGAGGTTCTGATGCAGATATCCCAATATGGACATAAATATTGGGACACATCATGTCTACAGCTGTAAGATGTCCTGTTCATGATGATTTGAGATAAAAACATTAATATTTCCTTAAAGGTTAATGATAGATGTTTCTTCCTCAGTGAAAGGAGATGGTTAGTTATTATTTACAGTCAGAGCATGGAAAATATTTTAGAAATTTAGAGGTAGAACATTTAAAATCATAGTCATGAATGAAAAATGTTGAGAGAAATTAAGTAAAAAAAAAAAACCTCTGAGGCATTTTAGAAGCAAAGATATCAATTTAAACCAAACTAACCAATGTAATGATACTTATCCAAATATAAAACTATATTACGACGTTAGTTATTATTGTTTTGTTAGAAAAGAAACCCCTGAATTCAACGTGTCCCAATACTTTTGTCCATATAGTGTATTTCATCAACTGCAGCTCCTACAGAAGCTGATTCCCAAAATAGCGATCTGAAAAATAGACGACAAAAAAATAAAAAATATTGTGTATTCTAAAGTGAGAGTAACGAAAGTAGATGGTTAGTTGTGGTAGAAAATTATGATTTACAGTCAGAGCAGGAAAAATTTTTTTAGAAATTTAGAGCCCAGACCCCTGTTGGAAAAGAAGCACCTGAATATAACGTGTCCCGATACTTTTGTCCATATAACTACAAATGTCATAATATAGTTTTATATTGGGATAAATATCATTACACTGTTTAGTTTGGTTTAAATTCTTATCTTTGTTTCCAAAAATGCCTCAGAGAAGGTTTTGACTTAATTTCTCTCAACATAGATTTTGTTGTTTTTAAATTTAGAGATTTAGAGGAAGAACATTTAAAATCATAGTCATGGATAAAAAACAAAAAAAACATGTTGAGAGATATTAAGTCAAAACCATCTGTGATGTATTTTAGAAGCAAAGATAACAATTTAAACCAAACTAACCAATGTAATGATATTTATCCCAATATCAAAGTATATTATAACATTTGTTATTATTGTTTTGTTAGAAAAGAAACCTCTGAATTCGATGTGTCCACATACTTTTGTCCATATAGTGTAGATGCGATAGCATGTGTATATAGAATTAAGTCTAAAATAAAAGTTTAAAAAAGAGAGGGGGGGGGGGTGTGTGTGAATATATTGAATAATGGAGAGCGTTGCCTTGTGTTTTTTTTTTTTTCCGCTGTGAAAACCTCAGTGAAGTTGTTCGCAGCAGTTAGAGGAGAATCACTTTCATCCGGGCTGTGTTTCAATCACTTTTCATTACCGAGGCTCCGAAACAGAGGCTCTGCTGAAGGCTGTTGACAAGCTATAGGATTTAACATCAAATCTGTGGCAGTGGAGGTAGAATCAAAGCTGTGAGAAAACACACCTCCCGGGGGAGCTCACTTCCACCACAATTATCCTCTAACAGCTTCTGTCACCTCACATATTGTACATATTCACAATAACAGATCCGCACTCCGTCACTATTCATTTGTGAGACACTGGCGTTCGGCGACTGGAAATCGATGGCTGCAGTTTAACGCAGTATTTAATGGTATGTTACACTATGCACCGCTAATGTCTGCGGTGTGTGATGCTGACGGAGATGGGCGTTTGGGATTTAGTCTAAGTTTCTGACAGTTTTCACGTCTCATTCTGGTTTTTAGTTCTGTCGTAAGAACTGACCTGACACATTTAGAGCAGTAAAGTATTCTTATGATATCAAAAATAAAATCCATAATAGAGTTTGAATGATTTCACGCAGTCTTCCTGCAGTTTGTGGGGTTATCTTCATATATTACTGAATATTTATGACTTGCAGCTTCTATACTGTTTAAATACAGAAGAATAGAGTATGTGCCTTAAAAAAAAAAAAAAATCACTGTTGTAAATATTAGGCACGTGTATGTAACGGTACACGCAATTTTCGGTTCGGTACGTTTTCGGTTTTGAAAGCCTCAGTTTGTTTTTTTTGGTTTTTTTTTCAGTTCAGTACGGGAAGAAAGAAAGCCCCTCTAAATGTCTTTAACGTCTTTATTATGAATTTTTGAACATTTTTCCCCCAATTTTTGAGACAACAGAATATAGAAAAACAATAGTAATATAATTCTGCTGCTATAAATCCAATAGAGAATAAAATAAAGAAAATATTACTAAATGTATTTTAAACATTAGTATTACACTTTTCTCTGAAAGGTAGTTTTGAACAAACAAGAAAAATCTAATCCCAGTTCTGTCAGTTCACATTCTGCAGAAAAATAACAAAAAAATTCCACATCAAGTGCAACATTAACAAGAGGGTAAACTGGTATTCTCTTTAAACAAACTGAAGAGCAACACTGACAACAAAATTAAACAAATTATTTATTTAAGGACAGCAAACAGGGCCACTTTGTGTATTTGTGTGTGTGTGTGTGTGTGTGTGTGTGCAGGGATTTGATTTATAATAAAAGATATGTACATTCTAACGGTTGTTATTGAAACTCATCAGTATCTGGATGGTATTACTGCAGAGGTATGTGTGGGTTAGGACGGCCAATATTTTGGGAGGGATTTTATTATTATTATTATTATTATTATTATTATTATTATTATTATTATTATTATTATTATAATAATAATAATAATAATAATAATAATAATAATAATAATAATAAAATGTATTTATAAGCGCCTTTCAAGACACCCAAGGACCCTGTACAACAAGATAAAACAGCCATCGCATAAAATACACAGAAGTAAACAAATAGATACAAGAATAATTATGATATGAAGACATAAAAATGAGAGTACAACTTATGGTGGGTAGGCTGCTCTGAAAAGGTGAGTTTGGGGGGGGGGGGGGGGGGGGGGGGCTCAGCTGTCCTTACCTACTGTAAGGGGAGGCTCACATTTTATTTAGTGCTCGACAAAATATTGTGACAGGGGTAACAAAGACACATAAACAAACAACCAAACAAAAGAGAATTTTAAGACATAGACATTAAGCAAAACAAAGACAGGTGCAAACAAAGGGCTATTTACAGGTGTGTGTGTGTGTGTGTGTGTGTGTGTAAGTGCTGAAACAACCACATCTGGCGTGAAAACGAAAGTAAAACTTTTTAATTAGACCTACTGTATTAACACGCGGAACCTAAAATCATACAAAAAACATCAAATCTGAGCTGGGAAAATTTTTAATTTCATACAGTTTTCCCTCAAAACATGTTGAACAAAACATTTTCATAACTTAGAATGAACATAGAAATAGAACACTTAAAAAACATGAATTAAATATTGTATTGTTACTGTAAAAACAAAGGATTATTGCATGGTACAATTTTACAGGGTTATTCTGTTCTGTTCTATTCTATTTAATTCTATTCTATTGTTCTGTTTTGCTCTATTTCGCTCTATTCTATTCTGTTATATTGTTTTGTTCTATTCTATTCTACTCTATTGTTCTTTTCTATCTATTGTATTGTATTCTATTCTTTTCTATTGTTCTGTTCTGCTCTATTCTATTCTATTGTTCTGTTCTATCTGTTCTATTCCATTGTATTCTATTCTATTGTTCTGTTCTATTCTATTCTATTCTATTGTTTTGTTCTGTTCTATTCTATTCTATTCTATCGTAATGTTCTATTCTATTCTATTCTATTCTATTCTATTCTATTCTATTCTATTCTATGCTATTCTAATGTTCTGTTCTATTCTTTTCTATTCTATTCTAATGTTCTGTTCTATTCTATTCTATTCTAATGTTCTATTCTATTCTATCGTAATGTTCTGTTCTATTCTATTCTGTTCTATTCTAATGTTCTATTCTATCGTAATGTTCTATTCTATTCTATTCTATTCTATTCTAATGTTCTGTTCTATTTTAATGTTCTGTTCTATTCTAATGTTCTATTCTATTCTATCGTAATGTTCTATTCTATTCTATTCTGTTCTATTCTATCGTAATGTTCTATTCTATTCTATTCTATTCTATTCTATTCTATTCTATTCTGTTCTAATGTTCAATTCTATTCTATCATAATGTTCTGTTCTATTCTATTCTATTCTATTCTATTCTATTCTATTCTATTCTATTCTATTCTATTCTATTCTAATGTTCTATTCTATTCTATCATAATGTTCTGTTCTATTCTATTCTATTCTATTCTAATGTTCTATTCTATCGTAATGTTCTATTCTATTCTATTCTATTCTATTCTAATGTTCTATTCTATTCTATTCTATTGTGTAATGACAGTTTCTCTGTAAGTTTGAATAATGCTAAAGGTCTAATGAAACTTATTTAACTGTACTCCGCTGTTGTTTTGTTCGGGTTAACTCTATAAATACATAAATAATCTCAACAGAATATAATAATGTTTGTCCACTTGCAGCTGCTGCACTTATGGATTTGCAACATTTTCAGTATTTAGAGACAAAATAAAGGTTCAACTGGGTAATACAGAGTGAACACAAATACTGTCTGTTCAGGTAAACACCCTTTTTTTTTTTTTTTAACACATTGCATTTTTATAGATGTGTGAAGTTGCTAAAATATGCTTCGGGGAAGATGTATATTTTTAGGCAAGTGAATATAATTCCTGACACACACACATGCCAAAAAAAAAACAGCCGAGAAAAATGTGCCAAATCTTGTGTGAAGTGTTTAAAACCCACCTTCATGTAAAGCATTTCATCTGCGTCTCCACCGACTCGTTACTGCACGACTGCACAATTAGATAACGACGACGAGGAACGGTATTTGAAACGTAAGTAGGAATAAAATATAAAGGAAAAGAGGAATTATACATTTAAACGGAACACTCCAGAAAATTGAAGTAATAAGTTAAAAGGGTCGTATTGAACTAAACCCACTTTTATTTGTCTTTGGTTCATTTATTTGTGTGTTTGGGGCTATTTTCTGCAGGTCATTAAAAAGCATTAAAAGTCATTAAATAGATTTTGTTAAAATGAAGGCCTTAAATGACATTCAAAAGCGTTACATTCCTCAGAGGCTCCTTAAAGTCATTAGAAAAAACTTGGAGACCTCTTAAATTATATTGAAACCTTGATATAAAACTATTAATAACACTGTATCTGCAGTATCTGTATCTGAAAACACTTGACTTTCTCTGAAAAATTCTAAATATATAGTATTATATTATAATAAATGGTGATAAAATGTGACTTTTTCTTCAGTTTTCTCTGTTTTTGTATAAAAACCTTTAGACTGACTCGTGAACATCAACATGATCAGTTTATTTGATAGAAGAAAACACCTGAGTTTCTCTGAAAAACTCAAAATAAACAGGATTATATTATAATAAACAGTGATAACTGATATTTTGCTGAAAAAGTCACTTTTTCTTCTTTTTTTTGTTCAAATAAAAACATTTCGATTTACTTACGAACATCAACATGATCAGTTTATTTGACAGAAGAAAACACCTGACTTTCTCTGAAAAATTCAAAATACACAGGATTATATGATACTAAATGGTGATAAAAAGTCACTTTTTCTTCAGTTTTCTCTGTTTTCATATAAAAACCTTTAGATTTACTCATAAACATTCACATGATCAGTGCATCTGACATAAGAAAACACCTGACCTTCTCTGAAAAATTCAAAATATAGGATTATATTATAATAAATGGTGATAACTGACATTTTGCTGAAAAAGTCACTTTTTCTTCAGTTTTCTCTGTAACCAGTGACCAGTACCAGTCACCAGTAAAACACATGGAGTTTGACCAATGATAGTGGTTTTAAATGGTTATTTTATGTTTAATTAATGATATATGTTGCTGAAAAAGTCAGCTTTTCTTCAGTTGTCTTTGTTTTCATATAAAAAAACATTTCGATTTACTCGTGGACATCAACACGATCTGTTTATTTGACGTAAGAAAACACCTGACTTTCTCTGAAAAATTGAAAATATACAGGATATATTCAAATAAATGACGATAACTGATATTTAGCTGAAAAAATCTCTTCCCTTATGGAAAGAAAATATATTTCTCTATATATTGACAGTCAGCATATTACTGACTGAAAAATATATTACTGTATAATATATATTTATATTTAAAATATACAGAATAATATATTGTGTCAATATATTTTGTATTATATTACAACATATTGAAAAATACATAAGGAATTGCCGCTTTCCATATATTGAAACATACATGACAATATATTTACTTATATATGGAAATATAGGTCATTATATATTTAGTAATACACTTCATAATGTATGTATGCATATATACATACATACATATATTGTCTAGTGTATTACTAAATATTTGTAATTATATATTTAGTAATACACTTCAAAATATATGCATGTATATATGTACATCTTTTTCATCCTGTTGCCAAAATGACTAAGAAGGCATCTTTTATCAGTTAACACTTTTTTCATGTATATGACGATGCATATTTTCATGAAACATGTTATTATGCACACCAAGTAATGTAAGTGTTGTTAAATATCTGCTTTATGTAAACTTGTGTCCATGGAAAGAATTTGAGTTTCAATAAAACTAAATATAAAACTAGAAGCACTTGAAGAGCACAGACCTCCGCCAAGGCTGATCAGTGCCCCCCCCCCACGCCAAGGAGGTTATGTTTTTGCCAGGGTTTGTTTGTTTGTTTGTTTGTTTGTCTGTCTGTTTGTCTGTCCGTTAGTGTGCAACATAACTCAAAAAGTTATGGACAGATTTTGATGAAATTTTCAGGGTTTGTTGGAAATGGGCCCCCCCGTGGGCCCCCCCACCCCCGATCACCACCAAAATTTTATCATTTCTTCCTTATCCCATTTCCAACAAACCCTGAAAATTTCATCAAAATCTGTCCATAACTTTTTGAGTTATGTTGCACACTAACGGACAGACAAACAAACAAACAAACAAACAAACAAACAAACCCTGGCAAAAACATAACCTCCTTGGTGGAGGTAAATATAGGGCAGTTTTTGTCTTCATTGCAATATATGTTTTATATGTATCAATATATGATTAAAGCATATATTGCAGTATATTGGAAAATATATGCACTACTTTCCCATATATAGAAATGTATTTTTTAATATAATGCATTATATTTTTCAGTATATTGCCATATATTTTTGTTTCATAAGGGTTTATTTTCATATAAAAACCTTCAAATTCACTCTGAGCTTTTATGAACATCTGTGTGGTTTGTAAGTTACATACAGGAAAATATCACATTTTCTCTGAAAAATGCCAAATGCAGTTGATACTTGAGTAATAAATGCTGATAAATCACTTGATAAATCCATAGAGATAACGCTGTGTCTTCTGAATAACTGTGCTTGTTCGTCTTCTTGTAAAATGCTGGTATTGTGTGGCCTTCTTCAGTCTAATAGGTGGGTTCTGGGCTGGTAAATAAGCCTGGATCCTGCCACTTTTTGGGAACACCGTGTTCTTTCGGTGGCAATTTCTGAGAAAAGTGCTGTTAGACGGACAGTTGTGGTCGTCACAGTCCAGGGGGAAGCTGCTCCGTGTGGATCAGTGTGTTCTGGCAGATGCATGTGACTCCAAGTTCCACTTTTTTTTCCAAAGAAATAACTATTCACTCTCTGCATTTTCTGAAAATATCTGCGATGACACTCGTAAAGTCCTAAAAGTTGGGCTACGGAGCGGACAGTAAAAATTAGCATGTGAAAGGAAAGGCGTTTCTTTCATTTCTTTTGGGTGTGTGCTTTAATATTATTCGTAGTCATCTTCTCATGCTTTGTTTACTTTTCATGTATTAAATTTTTTTTTTAGCACCGATTTATTTCATAACCTGAAAAAAGATGAAAAAGGCTGAAATCAAAGCTGTGAGTATTTCCATCCTGCTTCAAAGAACAATAAAAAGGGAAAAGAAAATGTCATCACCTCAATTTTTCCAAAGTTTTCTAGGCTCTTCAACATCCCCCGGTTGATTATCGGTTGTTTTTTTTTTCTGTAATTTTATTTATTTGAAATGCATTTACAGACTCAATCAGCGCCTGCATACAATGACTATGGGCTTTTTTTTTTTCATGGAGGTTTTTCCCTTTTTTTGCACTTTTCTGGGACTGATAAAGTGACTGTCTGAGCTCCATAATAACAATGACAGTGTCTGCCAATATAAGAACAGCAGCCTTTTAAAACACACATCATTTGTCAAGAGTGGAGCAAAAATAGGTGGATTCCATGTCTTAAAAAGTCCAAATGTAGAAGTTCTTTTCCCGACCGAACCATTGTGAACATTTACAGACACAGAACACAACCTGTTCAGGCAGTCGGATACGCTCACATCCACTCCAGAACTATACATGTTTTTTAGAGACACATTTATTACGTGTGTTTTCGCTTGGAATAGTTTCCTGTGTCACTCCGCTCAAGATTCTGTATCGTCATTCAACATGTAGTAAAACGAACCGAATCAACAGGATGGATACTGACATGAACATTTAACCCTGTAAAGCCTGAACCATTAAATCGTTGACAGAAAATTCCAGTTCTCTGAAACTGGAGCCTTTATTGTTTTTTTTCTGAACAACCAAAAAATGTTTTTTTTCAAATATCAATTTCCATGTATGAGTTTCAATTTTGTATCATATTTGACACATCAGGCCTCAGTGCTCAAATATTATTTTTCAACAAATAAAAACAGAATATAACACAAATATGTCTGTTATGTTTTTATGTTTTTATTTGATAGGTAGAAAACGCATTTTGTCTTTTAATTCTACTTTTTTAAAAAAATCTAACTTATTCTTAGCTACTTATACTCTGCATTTATTGATTGTTGATGTGGTATGACTGTTTTTGTGGAGCGGTGACTGCATGTTGTATTTTGAATTTCCCTTTGGGGATTAAAAAAGTAAATCTATCTATCTATCTATCTATCTATCTATCTATCTATCTATCTATCTATCTATCTATCTATCTATCTATCTATCTATCTATCTATCTATCTATCTATCTACCTATTCCTCATTAATGACAGTCTTGTAGTGTCACTGGAAAGGCCTCTGGTGAATGAATTCCTCCCTCTGGTGGATTATCTGTGTATTGCATGTATCTAATTGTATACATCAGGTTTTTCCAGAAAAAAAAAATCACACTGATCATGTAGAGGGCTTCAAAACTCATGGACCAAATATGATACGTTTGGCGTTATAGGGTTAAAAACAGGAACGACGCATTTACTAACTTCAACCCCTACATATCAGTATTAATTGTCATTTAAATTTTAAAGAATGATTTTTTATAGTTAGGGTTAAGTTATAGTTATAGTTAATTGGGTAAACACTGTTGATGTATTTTTGACAAATATTCTCACACATGATGTTGTTTCATCTCACGCCTCTATTTTTGCATTGATTTAACAGCATCATGTTATGATGCCGCTGCCCGCTTTATTCCGATTCATTTAATTTATTCCGAGTGTCATGTTTCTGCATTGTTGTACACATCTCTCCTATTATGTTGCTTCTGTTTAGTGTTTTTACTTACATCTTGTATCCTGCTGTTGTGCCCTTTACTTGTTTGTCAAAGCAATTTGTAAACTTTGTTTTAAAAGGTGCTATATAAATAAAGCTATGATGATGATGATGATGATGGTGATGATTATTATTATTATTATTATTATTAAATACATGAATTAATTAATTTCCTGTCATACGAAGTTACAGTCTACTCTCGTTATACCGCCAACTTCCGTTCACGGCCAAAATGGCGTTACAACGGGTTGCGTCCATAATGTGCATGTCTTTACTATATGATGTCTATGCTGCCTCCGTTAACCCGTTCTAATTGCGTTTCTAAATAAATCGTGATTCTGTTATGTTGTAAGGGATCATTTAAAGTGGGGAAACATTTTAAGCATTATTATACCGTGTCGGGAAATGACACCCCATCATCTTGAGGCTTTGGCTTAATCCCACGTCCTCTTCCCGACATCCTGACCTACTGAGTGTTCTGCGATAAATGAACGGTGGCCGTTCCGTAGATCTACTCGTAGCTTGTCGCGATCAGCGTCTGGCGCGTTTGTTTCAGTGCATTGTTAAAATTTATGTGTACTCGATGGCAATCACGCTGGCGGTATAACGGTCGGGAAATCAATGGTATAAGTGTTGTTTGTGCATGGAACTGGGCTGGCGGATGGCGATTGGCGGAAATGGCGGTAGCTAATGGAATAATGCATTGGGGATTTTTGTGCAATGGTTTTGGTCGGCGGTGAGCGAAAATGGCGGTATAACGGCGGGCGGTTTGACGAGAGTAGACTGTACTTCACTGTTTAACCTTACATTTCTTCAACATAAATTACCTTAACCCTTTCATGTAAAGTGGTCACTACAGTGGACAGCTGTTCTATATCTGTTCGCTAATATATTCATGGGTTTTGTTGTTTTAGTTCCATATCAGCCAACACAGTGGATGCTTATGCACCATCCCATACACTGACATTCAGACCATTACTATAACTTTGCTTTACTTGATGAACCTGATCTGCAGTAACATATTTGAGTGTCAATCAATTGCTAATAAAAATTGGGAATATGGTAAAATGTGAGAAAACATCACATTAGCTGCATTAAAAATGTTTTGATTTTATAGTTTTCACACAGTAGATCACTCTCTGATATTGTATTCCTTCCTTCAAAAATTAAACACATGGTGTCCAGTGGAGTGGACATTTTTGGAACTCCACAAAAAATTATGAAGGTAGATTTGTTTCTTTATTGCTTTAACCCAAAAAAATATTTTCATTAAGAAAAAAAAAAAAAAAAAAAATTCAATTTTTTTTTTTTTTTCCTTCAAACATTTTTTTTATTGATTTTTTTTTTTAGTTAAAGCAATAAAGAAACAACTCTACCTTCATAAAAAAAACAGGTTTATTAAAAAAAAGTCAATTGCATTGTTTTTTCATGCCTAAAGAATAAAGACACTCAGGAAAAAAAATCTCGACAAAGGTTCTCATAATTCATGCATGAAAGGGTTATTTCCTACAACCCATCTGAGGTCAAAGTGATCTAGATGTGACCCCTGAACTAAGACAACGTACACCTTCATACATGTCGTAGATCCGTTTACATCTACAGGGTGGGGAAGCAAAATTTACAATATTTTGAGGCAGGGATTGAAAGACAGTGTATGACCAATTAGTTTATTGAAAGTCATGAGAATTTATTTGCCACAAGAAAATGTACATAATAGAAAATGTTTTTATTCTATGTGTCCTCCTTCTTTCTCAATAACTGCCTTCACACGCTTCCTGAAACTTACGCGAGTGTTCCTCAAATATTCGGGTGACAACTTCTCCCATTCTTCTTTAATAGTATCTTCCAGACTTTCTCGTAATAGTTTTGCTCATAGTCATTCTCTTCTTTCCATTATAAACAGTCTTTATGGACACTCCAACTATTTTTGAAATCTCCTTTGGTGTGACGAGTGCATTCAGCAAATCACACACTCTTTGACGTTTGCTTTCCTGATTACTCATATGGGCAAAAGTTTCTGAAAAGGTATGGATAATAGTGTTAGGTATGATTATGACATCAGTATATGTTTGGTTTCAAAACAATTGACGTAGTGCCTGCTGAGAAAAAACAACTAAATGTTCATTGTAAATTTTGCTTCCCCACCCTGTAATTAAATCTTATACATCATTAAAAAGCTATCTCGTGACACTTTATATTTGGATGCTTGTTGAGCCGCATTATGGAACAAATTCCCATTATGTAATAAAAGTTCAAAATGTAATAAGAATGTCACGTCATTTTGTAATAAAGCCGCATTATGTAATAAACTGACGCATTTTGTAATAAACTACGTCAACGCATTATGTAGTAAATTTTTTCACATTATGTAGTCAGTTATTACAATTTGAGAAATTTATGACAAAATGCACTTGACACATTTTTATTTTCAGGAAAATGTAATGTGCTAAATTAATCTTTAAACTGTGTGGTTAAAGTTCGGATTCCATTACCTGTAGCTCCTGTGACTAATTTCTTCTAAATTGCTCTGAAGTTACATTAATTTGAATTGTTATTACATAATGAACCATGTGTCAATAAGCAGTCAGGTTTTCAGAGCGTGCATGTGCAATAAAAGTCTCCCAGACGCCAAAGGGGAAAGTCAAGGGAACAAGCACATCTATGAGAAAAATGAAAGTTTCTCTTATCTTATATACAGGGTGGGGAAGCAAAATTTACAATATTTTGAGGCAGGGATTGAAAGACAGTGTATGACCAATTAGTTTATTGAAAGTCATGAGAATTTAAATCTTCAAATCATATTTTACTGCATTTCTAACGGTCTTGTTGTCTACCTCAAGTTCAACTGACATTTTTCTCATGGATTTGGTTGGATCCTTTAGGATTTTGGATTTGAGAGCTTTAATAAAAGCTTTGGTACGTTTTTTGTTGCTTCCTCTAAGTCATGAGAATTTATTTGCCACAAGAAAATGTACATAATAGAAAATGTTTTTATTCTATGTGTCCTCCTTCTTTCTCAATAACTGCCTTCACACGCTTCCTCAAACTTGAGCAAGTGTTCCTCAAATATTCGGGTGACAACTTCTCCCATTCTTCTTTAATAGTATCTTCCAGACTTTCTCGTAATAGTTTTGCTCATAGTCATTCTCTTCTTTCCATTATAAACAGTCTTTATGGACACTCCAACTATTTTTGAAATCTCCTTTGGTGTGACGAGTGCATTCAGCAAATCACACACTCTTTGACGTTTGCTTTCCTGATTACTCATATGGGCAAAAGTTTCTGAAAAGGTATGGATAATAGTGTTAGGTATGATTACCTCCGCCAAGGAGGTTATGTTTTTGCCAGGGTTTGTTTGTCTGTCTGTTTGTTTGTCTGTCCGTTAGTGTGCAACATAACTCAAAAAGTCATGGACAGATTTTGATGAAATTTTCAGGGTTTGTTGGAAATGGGATAAGGAAGAAATGATTAACTTTTGGGGGTGATCCGGAAGAAATCCTGGATTCTGGATCACTTTGAAATTTTCGTTAACATTGTGGTAAATGGGGCCAAAATTTTCGTTTCCCAATATCTCGCTTAATTATTGACCAAAACTCATGAAATTTAACTCAGGAATTGACAATGGGGTCCTCTATCACATTTCAAATTCTGATCCGGATCTGATCCAGAAGGCGGATTTTATCTCAATTTATATAAAAAATGGGGGTGCCCTTACTTTTTGGCCTACTGTGCCTTTCATTTGGATAAAAATTTCAGGAAATGTTGATACTGGCACAAGGAACAAATGATTAAATTTTGGTGGTGATCGGGGGTGGGGGGGCCCACGGGGGGGCCCACTGATCAGCCTTGGCGGAAGTCTGCGCTCTCCGAGTGCTTCTAGTTATGACATCAATATATGTTTGGTTTCAAATCAATTGACGTAGTGCCTGCTGAGAAAAAAACAACTAAATGTTCATTGTAAATTTTGCTTCCCCACCCTGTACATCATCATGCTAGCAATAAACGTCACTTCTGTCACTCTCCTGCCAAAGGCTAATGTATATTTTTTTGTATTGAATCTGTTTTATTCTGCGTAAAAGTGTACCTGATGACAGAGCAGATGGAAATAAGAGAATAACAGGCAGAGGGGCGGGGGGTGGATGATGTGCGACAAAGGTCCCTGGCATTGTGGCTATAAATCTATTTTATTGCTAGCGCTAGCGCTCAGTCCTCTCCTAATGAAGCTACCAGTCCCTGCTAACAAGCTTAACGAATGTCTCGGATTTCAGGCAGTAATTGCACGGAGACTCTTCTCTCTGCCTAATTACTGATATTTCCATGCCGCACCGATTGGACCTGCAGGATGCAAGGGGGGGGGGGGGGGGGGGTGGTGGTGGTGGTGGTGGTGGGGGGCAGGTTATTATATTCCATTTGCTGGGACAGCTCCTGCAGCAAAGTAGCACTCTGTGAGACGTCTTCCATAGGTTATTTATAATCGCCTGAAAGTTGTAAAGACAGGCTGAGATAGTGTTGAACACCGAGAAAATGGAAGTCAGAAGTCTGTCCATTTTACCTCCATTTTTTCCTTTCATCCTTTCAAATCCCCTCCACCCCTAATCAATCACCCATCAATACCTCTATATTCTTCAGTCTGTTTCATCTCTGGTTTCAACGCGTACCTATTTCAGTCTCAACAATAACATAATGTACTCGTCTTTTCTCCACAGTCCATTCAAAGCAGCGATATTATACCTTTATTCCATCTCGAACGCCTCGTGTAAATATTACAAAGATACATTATTATTATGATTATTGTTGTTGTTGTTGTTCTTCAGCAGAGGTTGTGACAGACCACGATCGACTGCTGTGTAAAAGACAGCGTTGGCATTGTGTGTGTGGCGTTTTGTCGACGTGTTATGTTCAGGGACCGGCCCAGCTCTGCGGGGAACGCGGCGCTCCGGTGGAAAATGCCTGCGAATTAGGAATCGCTTTTGTCTGTGAGAAGAGAATGAAATCAGCCGCTGTATAATAGAGACAGCAGAGGTTTGTCTGTTAGTATCTGTGTGTTAGGGTGAGGATGAAGAAACACCAACTGACTGTGAATCGACACCAGAAAAGGTAGCACGACCTGAGCGTAGGTTCTGCGCTTATGCGAGACGTAAAATCGGAAAATGACAGAACTTCTCTCTGGACCAGGGCTTTTCAAACTGGGTGAATGTGAGCCTCCCCTTTTTTTATTTCCTTTTATTTGTATTTGTATTTGGGATAATTGATTTTGCTGTTTATTTTTCTTTTTCTTTTTTATTTATTCATTTTTTTATTTTTAAAAATCTATTTATTTATCTTTCTTTCTTTTCTTTTCCCCCTAAGCTTCTGTCTATACCAGGGGTGGGTAACCTGTGGCTCCAGGGGCCACATTTGGTTCTTGGGCACCATTCCAGTGGCTCAGTGTAGCTTTGTCAACAGCCATATAGAGGTGAATAACACTGTTTTTTGTACACATTTTGCCATAGCAATAAAGTGATTCTGATGTTATGCAATTGTAAAAATGTCAACTCTACTCCAAATGAATTAAAAGAAAAAAAAAATAGTAAATAAAATAAAATAGCAATAGTCACAAATAGGGATGGGAATCATTAAGAATTTAACGATTCTGATTCCATTATCGATATTGCTTACCAATCCGATTCTCTTATCGATTCTCATTGGGTGAGGGAATAAAAGAGTACAAACGGGTGTGTTTGCATTAACTGTCTTTTATATTTCCATCTCTGCACAGAAAATAGAACATATACAGTATGTACAAATAATAATAACAGATGACGCCGGGCCCGGATGAGGGTGTGTGTGTGTGTGGGGGGGGGTGGAGTGAAAGTGAAACTAAAGACGCTTTACTAATTCCTCTACTGCTGCATTTCTACTACCTGGAACCGGTTCGACTCGGCTCGGCTTGTCTCCTGTTGTTGTGCACCTCATTTCCTTTCCCTTCTTCCCTTCGGAAACTTTTGAGGAGTTACGACGTTTGTTGTCCGCACCAGAACCGGCCCGGCGTTCACTCTGCCGCTACATTCACAAGCGCCGCTAAGTAGAGTATCAAATACGTGACATTCCTGTAAATGATTCACATGCTGTGGACAAATGTTTGAGGATATTGGAGCGATTCCACCCTTTTGAAGACATGGAAGCTTTGACAGTGTTCCAGTGGACCTGCTGTCGTCTGTTTAGACCGTTTCTGCCTCAACGCCATGTTGGCTACGTTCTGACCAAAACAATGCAGCGTACGTGTGACGTCATCGCGCATGCACAACGAAGGCGGAATCGATAAGTAGAATCGTTAAGCAGGCAGGCAAATGATTCCAAGGAATCAAGCTACTCGATTGCCATCCCTAGTCACAAAAGGAAATTACTTTTTAATTTTATAACACTGAAGGTATTCATCTGCACTCTCCATTGCAAAGAAAGCCTTCACTTACCAGTTGATTTTTGCATCAAACAAAAATAATGAGGAATATCACTGTTTTCTTTAGTTTTGTCATTTCTTTGGAGTTCTGGAAATGCACTGAAACTTTGATTTATTTTCCACATATTCTGTACAAACTAATCCTAAACAGCTTCTTAAACAGTCACCAGTTTGAGGAAAGGTATAAGGGTATCTTTTGGCTCCAGACAGTATTGTTTTTCTTTTTCTGTCCCAAAATGGCTCTTTAGATTGCAAAGGTGGCCGACCCATGGTCTATACCACCGGTGTCAAACATGTGGCCCGGGGGCAAAACCTGCCCGCCACAGGTTCCAATCGAGATGAATTTGCAAAGAGCAAATTAGGTCATCAAACTTAAAAATAATATCATAATAACCTATAAATAATGACAACACCAATTTTTTTTTTCTCTTTGATTTAGTGCAAAAACTTTAAATTGTGAAAAATATTTACATTAAGAAACTATCCTTTAACAATAAAATGTGAATAACCTGAACAAATATGAACAACCTGAAATGTCTGAAGAAAATTACGTGCAATTTTAACAATATTCTGCCTGTTACTGAATGTTTTGTGCCTTTGTAGATCGGATCTGTAATGCACATGTATAAATGATAAGTCGAGGCATAATATTGATAAAATTGCACTTATATTTCTTAACAAATTTCATTTTTTTCAGGTTATTCACATCCTTTTTGTTTGGATAGTTTGTAAATGTAAATACTGGCATTACTGAATGTTATTTTTTGCACTAAAACAATTTGGAGTTGTCATTATTTATAGGCTATCATGTTATTATTTTACTGGTCCGGCCCACTTCAGATTAAATTCAGCTGAATGTGGACCCCGGAAGAAAATGACTTTGACACCCCTGGTCTATACTATTGTTTAAAACCCTTTTCTGATTTCTCGCTTGTGTATACCCATATTCTTTAACCCTTTTTCTTGTTAGATTGGCAATTTTTGTTCTCATTCTCTCTTCTGTTTCTACTGGGATATGCAAAACCCACATAAAAGGAATTAAAAAAAAAAACACATAAATAACCACACACACACACACACTCCGACGACAGATTTACAGATAATTTATTTTCTGAAAGGCCCACCACATTTACCTTTCATGGGATCCACAATTGGTAGTGGCACCTCAGCAAATAGCAATAAAAGAATTAGATCCAACCAATAAGGAGAACTGATCTAAGGTCCAAAACCCTCTTAGATCAAAACTGTTAAAAAACTTGTGGCCGCAGTACAGTTATACAGGAGGACAAAGTGCTAAACAAGACAGGGTAAAAAAAAATAAATAAAAAAAACCTCAGCTAAAATGCACTCAGACTTCAGAGGATTAATTCATCATCAGCTGATCAACTCATTGCACAACTTTAACGACTAAAAACCTACAGCTGAGGTTCATTTATAGAACTCTTTTCTTTGAAACATACAGGCATTTTTGGAGTTTTTCCTGATGTATTTGCTAAAATAACCTACAACTCAAGTCTAAGTCTCAAACATCGGATCTTAACATCAACAATCACACCGATATTCACACATAATCGGGATATTTTTAGGGTTTAACAGCACTAAAATATCTGAAGAGGCAGCCAAGATTAGTGGAAAAACAACAAGGTGACGTTTAACAAATTTGCGACTCATTATCAACACTAGATCTTTTTCTGGAGTCGTATGTGACTTTGCTGTAGGATGCGAGAACGGTACAATGCAGCGTTTATAGACAGTTACGCAAATTATCACAAGAATTTACACTTTGTCAAACTGTGGATGCATTTGTTCCCTCTTTGGTTTTTCCTCTATTGTATGTTTTATGTGTGCGTCTCTGATTCCGTCCATGGATTCAGTATTATCACATATCAGACGCTCTTCAGGTGTCTGTTAACTACACACATTTATGTAGAAGGAGCCTGGAAAAGAAAAAGACCTTCATCCAGACAGAACTTGAATTAACCCTTTAAACCCTGAGCCTAAAAGAGAGTTCAAGAGTTTTTATTGTCATATGCACAGCAAAACAGGTAGTAATACTACGCACTGAAATTCTTATTCTGTTCATCTCCCTAAAAACACAACACATTAAAAATAAATAAGAACAGGGGAAACAATAGTAATAATAAAATCAACTATAAAAAATTAAAACAATTAAAACCAGCAGTAAAGTCCGCAGTAAAATGGTCCGTGTGGACTTTTATATTCTTATTACCTCCGCCAAGGAGGTTATGTTTTGCCAGGGTTTGTTTGTCTGTCTGTCTGTTTGTTTATTTGTTTGTCTGTCCGTTAGTGTGCAACATAACTCAAAAAGTTCTGGACAGATTTGGATGAAATTTTCAGGGTTTGTTGGAAATGGGATAAGGAAGAAATGATTAAATTTTGGTGGTGATCGGGGGTGGGGGGGCCCACGGGGGGGCCCATTTCCAACAAACCCTGAAAATTTCATCAAAATCTGTCCATAACTTTTTGAGTTATGTTGCACACTAACGGACAGACAAACAAACAGACAGACAGACAAACAAACAAACAAACAAACCCTGGCAAAAACATAACCTCCTTGGCGTGGGGGGGCCCACGGCGGGGGGGCACTGATCAGCCTTGGCGGAGGTCTGCGCTCTCCAAGTGCTTCTAGTTATTATTATTATTATTATTATTATTATTATTATTATTATTATTATTATTATTATTATTATTTTATTTATTTATTTTTTTAATATATGTGTATCACTGTTATGTTTCATTTTGCCTGAACAGACTCAAGAAAGAAGGGAATATATCTGGACTTAACAGGTTTATTAAACACATTCAACAGTTTCAACAAAACAACTGTAAACAACTGTTCTGTCTTGTTTTTTTTGCACATCTGCGACGCTAACTCTACTTGGACAAACTGCCCAAAATGCGTTGGCAGAGAGAGTCATTCTAGGCTGCAGATGGGTTAATTGTGTTCACATTTTTAAAGGAGGGATATTTATGTGATGTGTATGTGGCTGTCATATGCTCCTGGAAACTATGAACTGAATTGCCCTTCAGGGATTAATAATGTAGTCTGAATTTGAATTTGGCTTTTTTAAATGGAATTCTTCATTTTCCAACATTTCCCTGTGGTCTCCATAAACTGTAAATGCTCTGCTTGGGTCTGAATTCTTCATTCATTCAACTCCACAGGTCCATCTTCAACCCTATTTCTGAGTAATGACACCAGAAAGGTGGTTTGGAGCGCTGGCCCTTTAAATACACATGAGCCACTTCAGGCCCCGCCCCCTCCAGGTTGTTGGCCGTGCTGCTCTGTCCTGTTCAACCAACAACTGAACATTTAAGGAAATCGCCTCCAAGTTTGGACATATTTTCAGTTTTTACTACAACCGCTGCTGCTGACAATTGCGTCGCGACAATTGCGTCGCGACAATTGCGTTGCGACAATTGCAACAATTACGTCGTACTTGGAGAAATGTTCGTCAGAAGTCTGGACCTTAAATGTGCAAATGTGGTGATGTAACTAGTTATAAAACATTACAAATTAAGAAGGAATTAAAACAGGTTGTAGAAATCCACTTGATTTTTGCCAGAATGAATATAAAGATAGTTTTGCAGCAGCTGGAGGGTTCAAATTCAAACTGTATGAACTATTAGAGTCCAAATACACAAATAAATGAACCACAGACTAAAAAAAGTGGGCTTAGAGAAATATGAGCCCTTTAAATCAGATTAATGATAATGATGGATTACTCTGTGTTAACATGTTAATTTTGAATTCCCGAAAAAAAAAAAAAAAAAAAAAAAGCCAGATATTCTTCTTCCCTGGGCCTCAGGAGGGTATAATGTTTAATTTTGGACATTCTAAGTCACAGTTTGGAGTTTTGTCCTCGTCTCGTTGCCTCGCTCATCTCGCTGAAGACGACGTCACAGTAACGCCCACTGAGTCATCGTGATGGAGGTTCGATACCTGCAGTGGAAATGCAACACGCCACTGTCAAACCCAGCCAAGTCCAGGTGAGTGGAGCAGATGCCGACGGTGGAAAAGCAGCAGAAACCAGAGGGAAGGGTTTGCTCGGTCGGTAGGTGGACGGTTTCCACCTCCCTGTGCAGCTGCGTCGCTGTGCGGCGGCGTGACGCGCATGTGCATGTGATGACACCGGCGGCGTGTTCCTGCTGCGACGCTGCAGCTCAAACAGTGAAAAGGTTTTACTGTAAACCTCAGAAAAAGACTGAAACTATAAAAGCACTCGGAGAGCGCAGACCTCCGCCAAGCGCAAAAATTCCCCACATAATCGGTGATACAAATCCTACATTTATTTTTACCTCCGCCAAGGAGGTTATGTTTTTGCCAGGGTTTGTTTGTTTGTCTGTCCGTTAGTGTGCAACATAACTCAAAAAGTTATGGACAGATTTGGATGAAATTTTCAGGGTTTGTTGGAAATGGGATAAGGAAGAAATTATTAAATTTTGGTGGTGATCGGGGGTGGGGGGGCCCACGGGGGGGGGGGGCACTGATCAGCCTTGGCGGAGGTCTGCGCTCTCCGAGTGCTTCTAGTTTGGAGAAAAAAAAGGTGAACCCTGAAACCCTGAAAATTTCATCAAAATCTGTCCATAACTTTTTGAGTTATGTTGCACACTAACAGACAGACAAACAGACAGACAGACAGACAGACAAACAAACAAACCCTGGCAAAAACATAACCTCCTTGGCGTGGGGGGGCCCACAGGTGGGGCCACTGATCAGCCTTGGCGGAGGTCTGCGCTCTCAGAGTGCTTCTAGTTTAAAATAAAATCCGCCTTCTGGATCAGATCCGGAGCAGCCTTTGAAATGTGATAGAGGACCCCATTGTCAGTTCCTGAGTTAAATTTCATGAGTTTTGGTCAATAATTAAGCGAGATATTGGGAAACGAAAATTTTGGCCCCATTTACCACAATGTTAATGAAAATTTCAAAGTGATCCAGAATCCAGGATTTCTTCCGGATCACCCCCAAAAGTTAATCATTTCTTCCTTATCCCATTTCCAACAAACCCTGAAAATTTTATCAAAATCTGTCCATAACTTTTTGAGTTATGTTGCACACTAACGGACAGACAAACAGACAGACAAACAAACCCTGGCAAAAACATAACCTCCTTGGCGGAGGTAAATATGTCCAGGGAAATGTTTTCATGTTTATGACACGTTCTGATGCGATGAAGCTTCAGCAAATGTTGTAAGTTCTGTGAGAAACGATGGTTCGGACCAGACTTCAGACACGTTTGGAGTCAGTGTTGTGTTGTTGTGGACAGATATTTAGAAAAATGAAGGTCATCTGTTACTGTAGATAACTGCTCTTGTATCTGTACCAGGGTCCAGGATGAGTCCAAAGGGGACTGTAGTTTTGGACCTGAAGGTCTGGAATGACCCACAATTTATTTCTATTTTCCCAGAATGCACTTGGTTTTACATGAGCTACGTGTTTAACCTGTTATGTTTGTCTTTTATTACTGTTTTTTTATTCTAGTTAATAAGTTTCCTTGTAAACCACCGTCTTTTTATTATCAATAAAAGTCTTCTTCTGAAAATCTTATTTTAAAAAAACAAACATCATCTTCTACAAAATATTCTTCTTATTCTTCTAAAAAATCTTATTTAAAAAAAATCATCATCCTCTTCTAAAAAATTATCTTCTGAAAAAAAATTCCTCCAAAAAAATCTTCTTCTAAATAATTATCTGAAATCTTCTGAAAAACGTTTTTCTTCTAAAAAGATCTTCAAAGATTTCTTCTTTTTCTTATAAAGAAATCTCCTCATAAAAAATCCTCTTCCTCTTCTAAAAAAAAATCTTCTGAAAAACATCTTCTAAAAAATTCTCTTGTAACAAAATTCCTCTAAAAATCTTCTTCTACATAATTATCATCATCTTCTTCTAAAAAATGTTTTTCTTATGAAAAAAATCTTCTGAAAAATGTTTTGCTTCGAAAGAGATCTTCAAAAGCATCTTCCTCTTCTAAAAAAATGTTCTTCTAAAAAATTTCCTCTAAATAAATCTTCTCCTAAATAATTATCATCTTCTTCTAAAATGTTCTTCTAAAAAAATCTTTTAAGAAAGTTTATTTTTAAAAAAAAAAACACTTTTCTTTACAATAATTATCATCTTCTGCTAAAAAAAAAAACATCTTTCTCTCAAACATTTTCCTCTAAAAAGAATTCCAAAAAATCCTCATCTTGTTCTAAAAATGTTCTTCTAAAATATCTTCGGAAAAATCTTTTAAAAAAATCTTCTAAAAAAGTATCTTTTTAAAAACTTTTCTTTTAAATAATTATCTTCTAAAAACTCATCCTCTTTCTCTCAAACATTTTTTTTCTAAAAAAAAATTTTCTTCTAAAACAAATTTCTTCTAAAAATAATCTTTTAAATAATTATCATCACCTTCTTCTAAAAACTCATCTCCTTCTTCTTCTTCCTCCCAGTGGGTAAATCCATCTGGTTATGTCGTCTTTCCTCTGTTTGATGCTTAAATAAACTGTCGGTTTCATCCTGTATTATCCATGTGTCCACTGTTATGGTTTAATTATGGTTTGTCTGAACATATGGACCAGTTTGGAGTCGATTTTTCATGGTTGGTGGATGGAGATATTTAGCAAAAATATCAGTTTCGGACACTAGCATCAGTGTTAGTGCGGACAGAGCGTGAATATCACTCCAACATGGCCATAATCACTGGTTTCTCACTCATACATCTGGACTATTTTTATATTTAGTGAAAGGAAAGTGACCTCCTCTAAACTATAAGCATCCCCTTGCACTGTTCTATGACCGGAACGTTGAGAGAAAATGAGGAACTAAACCACATTCCATGGTTTTACTTCACCACCACGTGTCAATAATGTTAATAAGTTCAATGAGTTTTAATAAGCTGGGTTTCTTATTCGTCTGTGTTATTTCATGGTCTGTGTAACATGGTTAATGATTGGGCTTTTCTTTAAGTCTAAACGGTCATTTGGTGAACACCCCCAGCCCCACCCCCCCACATTTGTTTTAATGGCTCCTGTTACTGCACACAGTCGGCTCGGTTACACCAACAAAACAGCGTTTCAGCGTGGAGAGCCAGGCAATTAAGCAGCTCCACTGATTCAATTTCACTGACTTTTCAGTTAAACAGTATAACTGACAAACGATTAAGGATTGTAAATTATGCAAAGCCTAGTTTCCAGTTGTTTTGATTTCTCAGAATGTTCTCCAAAGAAACGCTGCTGTTTTTAAAGCCGCTGTCAGACTGTTTTATTCCTTCTAATCAGTGCGACAACACAGAAAAAAAGACAGATTTATACATAAAGTGGACACATATGACGATCATACGGTCGAAGTCAGTGGTTCGCAACCTTTTTTTTTTAACTAACGACCTGTTATCATGCCCTCCTGAAAAAGCTTCTATAGAGGGTATGCACGTGACGTCACCGCTAGCGGAAGTCACCGTGATTACGTCCACTGAGTGGCAGAAAGAGGGAGATGAGTAGCGGCTTTAGCTTGAATACTGCGAAAACTTTAGAGCAATCTAAAACTAGAAGTCCTCGGAGAGCGCAGACCTCCACCAAGGCTGATCAGTGGCCCCCCCTGTGGGCCCCCCCCACGCCAAGGAGGTTATGTTTTTGTCAGGGTTTTTTTGTTTGTTTGTTTGTTTGTTTGTTTGTCTGTCTGTTTGTCTGTCCGTTAGTGTGCAACATAACTCAAAAAGTTATGGACAGATTTTGATGAAATTTTCAGGGTTTGTTGGAAATGGGCCCCCCCGTGGGCCCCTCCACCCCCGATCACCACCAAAAGTTAATCATTTCTTCCTCATCCCATTTCCAACAAACCCTGAAAATTTCATCCAAATCTGTCCATAACTTTTTGAGTTATGTTGCACACTAACGGACAGTCAAACAAACAAACAAACAGAAAAACAAACAAACAAACCCTGGCAAAAACATAACCTCCTTGGCGGAGGTAATAAACAAACAAACCCTGGCAAAAACATAACCTCCTTGGCGGAGGTAATAAACAAACAAACCCTGGCAAAAACATAACCTCCTTGGCGGAGGTAATAAACAAACAAACCCTGGCAAAAACATAACCTCCTTGGCGGAGGTAAAAATCGGGAAGAGCTGTTGTGCCATTGATCGCATAAATAGGTTGAAAAAGCACTCGGCGCTATCGTTTTAGCGGCGACCTAAAGCCAAAGACAGAAGAAGCAGATGGATCGCTGTAATTCGTAGAAATAACTGGAATCCAGGCAACGAAACCTGGATTTGTGGTTGTCATTTCGTGTCAGGTAACGTTAATTTATGCTGTATTCTTGTGTAAAATCATACCTTAAATTCCATCTGGTTTTGGCTAACGTTACATCTTAGTAAAGCTCTTAATGTTAGCATCTGTCATTTAGTTCTATGTTTTATAACTGTAATATTTTAGTCTTTTGTTGTGTGATTCTGAACCTTGTACTCTACATGATTTGTAAACTAGCTTAAACTGAGGCTAACCTAGTTTTCCAAATAAGGGGGTACTCTAGCACAAAGCTGTTGTAGCTGTGTTGTTTCAAGTATTTGATGTTAACTCTACTTAAATCTCCACAGTACCAGTAGATCATCCACTCACTTGGGTCAGTACTAAGGGTTCAACTCCAGTAAATCAGTAGTGAACTGTGAGCACTACTGCTGGGCCTTTACCTTGGCAATCACCGCCAAGAAAATACGTCTGCACTGACAGAAAACCTCCAAAACAATAGTATGTTGAATTAAAGCACTCACCAGCTGGAATCCTCTAATTAACGATGACGAGGATGTCAACAACTCTTTGGCTTTTGGATGCTTTCAGCCTTTGCATTGAGTATTTTCCCGGCGTTGAAATCAGGTTCATATAAATGTCAGGATACGTGATTTCCGCCACATATCAATGTTCGTAGACCACTTGTTGTTTGGTAGCTTGTATGGATCCATGTCCAGTCCAATTGTCTTTAATTTCATGTTATATTCCACATTTTTCCCGGTCTCGCTGTAGTTCCTGCTATGCTCCGCCATGTTGAGCCGGTTTGTTTTTGCCACTCAGTCTGACTTAGAAGGGCGTGGCCCAGGGGGGAAGTGACGCATGTGCATTCCCTCTATATGTAGAATAAGTAGCGCCCCCATCATGACCGGGGGGGCTACACTGAGCGACACTGATGATGATGACAACATGATATCATGAATTATGTACAGATAACACGTCACTTTTAATTGGTGTGTTATCTGTACCAAGGTTATAATAGTTTTGGATTTTTCATTATAGTTTAGTTTTATTTAGTTTTGACTTTTTTTTCTCTAATTCAGTTAGTTTTGATTAGTTTTTAGAGCAGGTTTGCTAGTTTTTATTAGTTTTTGTTTTCTTCTAAATGCTTAGTTTTGTTTAGTTTTAGTATTAATTTTAGATTTTTTTTTAATATCTTTTCTCTTCTTCGCCATCAAATTCAAATAAATCCCAGACAGGACTCTGCTGCTTTCTCCCAACTTTAGTCTGGATGTTTCCAGGTAGAGCGGGGACCAGAAGACGACCGGAAACCACAAGTGATGAGAAGTGACGGACCATGAAGTGTCGTACGGTGCCACCAGCTAAAATTGCTCAAGTGAAATAAATCGATTTCATATCAATCCGACACTGACAAAGATGAAAACGAAGGGAATTTTATCTGTAATTTTTATATTTTTGTAAGCACACAATACAGTTTCAGTTATCGTTTTTTCTTTGAATTATAGTTTTTGTTTATTTCAGTTAACGAAAATGTTTTTTCAATTCTAGTTTTCGTCATTTCGTTAGTTTTCGTTAATGATAATAACCTTGATCTGTACGCGTTATAAGCTATCCACATGTATGTTCACACTGTGTAAAATAACACGTGATTAGCGGCTAGCGCAATTATGTTAGGGTTAGTTTCAGGGTTAGGGTTAGCGGTTGGTGGCTAGTGTGCTTACTGGTTAGCGTGAGTAGCGGCTAGCGTTAGGTTTAGGGTAGGCTTAGGGTTAGCGGTTACAGATATGTAAACCATCTCATTCCAGTAACCTCTCTGTCTCATGAACATAATCCTAAAAGAAAACCTTATTAAGAGGGAAAACACGTAAGCTAAAGTGTACCAGCTTTAGTGGCGTATGTGGGGGTCCAAATTGAAAACTATAAAAAAAGAATCTCCATCTTTTAATATATTTAAAAAGCATTTTAAGCAAAAAAAAAAAAATACCTGTTGCTGCTTTATGCTAGTGTAACCCCACATGGCCTATTAAATTATCTGAGAATATTGGAATACGCTCATTACAATAGGACTAAGGAAAAGGAAATGTTAGGAAAATAGGCAAATATTTTAAAATATGTTGTTGTAGTTATGTAGAACATTTGATGTCTTATGTAAATTATGTGTCTTATCATATGTTTAAGCTGAGGACTGCATCTGGGGTGTCCTATTACAAAATGTATTCTATTAATGAATTGTTGATTTTAATAACTATTTGTAATTCTATAATAAATAAATTGATTGATTGATGTCAACATTTAGGAAAATATATTGGAAACTCTTGGACTTTTTGACACAGATTTAAAGTAACACAGTTTCAATTCTTGATCAAAACAAAACAAATTAAAATATCTTTAATACAAGCGTTCATTATACATGACAGTACTAAGCTAACAGATGAGCGCATACTTTATAAATGTACAGGGTGGGGAAGCAAAATTTACAATGAACATTTAGTTGTTTTTTCTCAGCAGGCACTACGTCAATTGTTTTGAAACCAAACATATATTGATGTCATAATCATACCTAACACTATTATCCATACCTTTTCACAAACTTTTGCCCATATGAGTAATCAGGAAAGCAAACGTCAAAGAGTGTGTGATTTGCTGAATGCACTCGTCACACCAAAGGAGATTTCAAAAATAGTTGGAGTGTCCATAAAGACTGTTTAGAATGGAAAGAAGAGAATGACTATGAGCAAAACTATTAGGAGAAAGTCTGGAAGTGGAGGAAGCAACAAAAAACGTACCAAAGCTTTTCTTAAAGCTCTCAAATCCAAAATCCTAAAGGATCCAACCAAATCCATGAGAAAAATGGCAATTGAACTTGAGGTAGACGACAAGACCGTTAGAAATGCAGTAAAATATGATTTGAAGATTTAAATTCTCATGACTTTCAATAAACTAATTGGTCATACACTGTCTTTCAATCCCTGCCTCAAAATATTGTAAATTTTGCTTCCCCACCCTGTATATAAGATAAGAGAAACTTTCATTTTTCTTATAGATGTGCTTGTTCCCTTGACTTTCCCCTTTGGCGTCTGGGAGACTTTTATTGCACATGCACGCTCTGAAAACCTGACTGCTTATTGACACATGTACTTGAGCTCAGACAGACCCCGTATCACTCGCTCCGCTTGTAAACACTGCAGAACGGTGGCGGTGCATTCTGGGTGTTCCACGGCACAAATGAAGGCCTCTCCAGTAAACAAGAGCGCTGCTGCGACTCAGTTCAATTACTTCTTGAAAGTTTTCAGTCGCTCGCTTCCACATGGCCGGGGATGAACGCGAACGGTCCCGTGAACACAGCAGCAAAATTACATACCCCACCCCAACACCCCCACGCCTGTCACATGATGTGAATCCAACAGAGCGTCTGTGAGATGAGATAGAAAAGAGGCACTCCAAGTGGAGATGCTCTAAAAGCCGACCTGGTCTCCGATAATGGGAAGCACCTGAATAAACATGGGCTCGCATCTCTGTAAAAGGCTGTTAACTCTTTATAGGACACTCACTGAAATACTCTGAAAGTGTAAAAATCAACCTTAGTGTGTTATTCAGGGGTCCGGCAGGTTTGTACAAGTTCAATTTAAGACCTTTTTAAGTCTATTTCAACAGAATTTAATGCCTATTTCACAGCCGAAAACTTCTGACTCCTAGGCTGAATCCCAATTCAACCCATGGCCCCTCCCCCTTACCCCTCTGTTTTGTGCATATATGTGAACGGGTGGGGGTACTTTGGTAACATTTTAAGAACACTTCTATTTTATATTATTAAAAATGAGTTTATTTGAGTAGATAAGTCATTATTTTTTGCTGATGAAAGGTTCATTTATTAATTAATGACCAATTTATTTATTTTTCTTATCAATAAAAGAGGGCACTTTTCAGTTTATATTTTGCCTAAAATTTACTTAATTAAAAAAAAAAAGGATATATATTACAGTTAAATATATGTTGCTTGTTTACAAAGTTTTGAAAATATAAACAGACACCTTTGGCAAAGGCACAAATTTTTCTTTTTTTTTTTTTTCTCGCAAAAATGCTGAAGCGACAGTTGGGGGTACTTGGATAAAAAAAACAATATTTCAGGGGGTAGTCCGATGTAAAACGTTTGAGAACCACTGCTCTTCAACATTGATTCACCAGTAAAACCCATGGAGTTGGATCAATGACAGTGGATGGAGACAGTGGGTTTTATATTCAGTTCATGACAGATTTAGCTGAAAATGACATTTTTTCTCCAGTTTTGTCTGTTTTTGATATAATATCCCTCAACTTTAATCTAAGCTTTAATGAAAATCTATGTGATCAGTGAATTAAATACAGAAAAATGCAGGATTTACTCTGAAAAAACTCAAAATAAAGAGGATAATATTACAACAGATGGTGAGAAATCACTTAAAGGTAGGGTAGGAGATCCTGGAACAACGCTTCAAGCAAGCTACATTTTGAAAATACACAATTCAAAAGTCCAAACCCCTTTCTTCAGACTTCCCCCTGAAGCCACGCCTCCAGAGTGCCAGATTGTACTCACAGAGGGGGGAGGGACAAATGGCAGTTGAGTTTGATAGACATATCACCATTCAATCATTTCGATGGGCCTGTTAAAATGATTGGATGACGTTTTTTCAGTCCTGTCCGTTCCACATGTGACTAAAAATTTTTTTAATTTTTGTGTTAGAGCAGGCATGTCCAAAGTCCGGCCCGGGGGCCAATCACAGCCCGCGGTCAGATTTTATACGGCCCACAGCTTGGGTTTTATATTATTTATGGCCCGCTTGGACTGTTGAACCGAGTACATGAATCATAAAAGGTTCAAAATGCAGTTTCTCCTTTCACCTCATGGTGGCAGCACCACTCTAACTCTATCTGGCTCTGTGACCTCGCCGTGAACCTTTTTCGCTAATTTCAAACCACGGCGCCTGTAAATAAAAAAACGAAAGTTGACAGTGAGGGCCGCCGCTTCCAGGAGAGATGGGAATTACAATTTTTTTTCACTGAAAATCGAGGCAATTATGTTTGCCTAATTTGTCAAGAGACTGTTGCCTTGTTTAAGGAATTCAATGTAAAGAGACACGAGCAGACAAAACATGCTAACGCATACGACAAGCTAGCAGGGAGTGAGCGTTCCGAAAAAGTGAAGCAAATTCAAGCTGCTTTAAACTCACAACAGTGACTCTTCATGTGAACCAGTGAGTTCAATGAATTCACCACCAAGGCAGGCTACCAAGTTGCCAGGTTAGTTGCCTCTAACTGCTGGTGTTATGGACTTGTAGATGTGACACAAAATATTACTTTCTGAATGATTTTGTGAAAGACAAGAGTAAGACTCATATGTTTTCATCTTAAACATTAACAGACTTTGCATTACTGAGTAATATATGAGTAATGATTACTCATATAAGTCATGTTTAAAATGAATGTGGGGTTGAGATTTTTATCAACTTGGAAGTTTAAGATACTCTATACAGTTTGTTCCATGTTATCTGACTCCAGATGTGAAAGGAAGGCAGAATTGGTTTTTGTTTTTAATTTGTTCACACCTGAGTGGCTTAGATTTGGTTACATTGCCATTTTAAAAAATGATATTGTGACAATGAAAATAAAATTGTTGTAGAACAGCGCATTTATATGTAATTTTTACTGTTTAAAAAATGTCTGAAGGGACCACTGGCCCCTGGCAATGTCCACATTATCAGATCTGGCCCTCTTGAAAAAAAGTTTGGACACCCCTGTGTTAGAGTATTTAAGTAATTGGCTGTAATCAGGGTGTGAAGGAGATTTTAAGCAATATAGTAAAAAATGCTCCAGGAAAACATCTCCTACCCTATCTTTAAGAGAGGTTAAATATGGAAAATACATAAATTTGTGAACTGCTACTCAAGCACCGCTGGGTCTTTATGGGTTAAAGGTGCGGGAGACTTTCGTGACCAATTTTTCATCAAATCTGTCAAACCTCAGTCATATCCTCAGTATCAGGACCCTGTAAGTCTTTCTGTGATTACTCACCTGAATCTCTTGCATTACGGTGAACAATTTCTTAGTGCCACCCACCAGAAACAAACCATGTGTTTACAAACAGAGCCGGGAGGGAACTCGGGCATCTTTGGAATTTTGTCGTGACGTGCACCGTGGGAAACGGAAGTTTGCGCAGCCACGTAGCAGCGGCAGCGGCAGTGCAGCTATTTGATATTATATGGCTGCAACAAACACAACATGGAAATGGCTGAAATGTGGAAACAGCTGGAGGAATATGCATAGAAGGAAGGGAGCTCCTGCCGTTTCTTAGGCCAGTGGTTCTCAGCCTTTTTTCAGTGATGTACCCCTGTGAAATATTTTTTCAGCCAAGTACCCCCTAACCAGCATTTTTGGTTGAAAAAAATGACTTAAAACAGAGTGCTGTGCCATCAGTGTCTGATTTATTAAACTTTGGAACTCCATTTGTAGTGGTCTCTCTTGAACTATTTGGAAATAAAAAGATATAAGTAACAAAAGAAAGAAAGAATTAACTTAATTATGAGTAAAGATTTGTGCACATAAAAATAATTATCAACATAAAGTGTCCTCTTTTGGGATCATAGTAAAGATCTGTTCTCAAAAAGAAATGATTAACTTAATTTTAAATAAAAGCAGAAACTGCTAAATATATATATATATATATGTATATATATATATATATATATATATATATATATATATATATATATATATATCATCTTAACCCTTTCATGCATGAATTGTAAGAACCTTAGTCAAGATTTTTTTCTTCAGTGTTTTTATTCGTCCTTAGGCATGAAAAAAACAATGCGATCGAGTTTTTTTTTTTCCTATGGAGTTACAAAAATATCCATGCATTTAATTTTTGAAGTAAAGAAACATATGTTTAAAACCCAATATCAGAAAATGATATGAAAACAATGAAATAAAAACATTTTTAATGCTGCTAATCTGATGTCTTCTCACATTTTATCATATTCAAATGCTAGTAATTACTCACTTCATGGAGATAATATGCAAAAAAAAAAAAACTTTTTGTCCAACAAATAACAATCGATTTACACTTAAACATGTTAGTGCAGATCAGGTTTATCAAGAACAGCAAAGTTACAGTAATGGTCTGAATGTCAGTGTATGGGATGGTGTGTAAGTGTCCACTGTGTTGGCTGATATGGAACTGGAACATCAAAACCCATGAATATACAGGGTGGGGAAGCAAAATTTACAATGAACATTTAGTTGTTTTTTCTCAGCAGGCACTACATCAATTGTTTTGAAACCAAACATATATTGATGTCATAATCATACCTAACACTATTATCCATACCTTTTCAGAAACTTTTGCCCATATGAGTAATCAGGAAAGCAAACGTCAAAGAGTGTGTGATTTGCTGAATGCACTCGTCACACCAAAGGAGATTTCAAAAATAGTTGGAGTGTCCATAAAGACTGTTTATAATGGAAAGAAGAGAATGACTATGAGCAAAACTATTAGGAGAAAGTCTGGAAGATACTATTAAAGAAGAATGGGAGAAGTTGTCACCCGAATATTTGAGGAACACTTGCGCAAGTTTCAGGAAGCGTGTGAAGGCAGTTATTGAGAAAGAAGGAGGACACATAGAATAAAAACATTTTCTATTATGTACATTTTCTTGTGGCAAATAAATTCTCATGACTTTCAATAAACTAATTGGTCATACACTGTCTTTCAATCCCTGCCTCAAAATATTGTAAATTTTGCTTCCCCACCCTGTATAGGGAACAGCTGGAGAAGAACTGTCCACTGGAGTGACCTATGCATGAAAGGGTTAAAATATCTATTTAATAATTAAAAAGAAGACTGACAACATTACCAACTGTCAACACTGAATATTGCATTGTTGCATTGAACTGCGTGTTTTTGCATTTAGTCAGACATTTTAGTCAGACACTTGGTTGTGCTTTGCTGAGGATCTTTGTCATTCTTGGTGGCAGGGAGGCAACTGCTGCGATCAAACTCTTTATTTTTAAAGGATTTTTGCATGGATGCTACTTTTTAAATATATTTTAAAATCTCACGTACCCCCAGGGGTACGCGTACCCCCATTTGAGAACCACTGTCTTAGGCTAAGACTGGGGTTTTACAGATCTGATGAAAAATTCTTCACGAAAGCCTACCGCACCTTTAATGTTTGCAGAAATTACCAAAAATCGTCACTTGTCCAACTAGAAGCACTTGGAGAGCGCAGACCTCCGCCAAGGCTGATCAGTGGCCCCCCCTGTGGGACCCCCCCCCCCCACACACACACCAAGGAGGTTATGTTTTTGCCAGGGTTTGTTTGTTTGTCTGTCTGTCTGTTTGTCTGTCTGTTAGTGTGCAACATAACTCAATAAGTTATGGACAGATTTTGATGAAATTTTCAGGGTTTGTTGGAAATGGGCCCCCCCGTGGGCCCCCCCACCCCCGATCACCACCAAAATTGAATCATTTCTTCCTTATCCCATTTCCAACAAACCCTGAAAATTTCATCCAAATCTGTCCATAACTTTTTGAGTTATGTTGTACACTAACGGACAGACAAACAAACAGACAGACAAACAAACAAACCCTGGCAAAAACATAACCTCCTTGGCGGAGGTAATAACAGGTTCAGAGTTGGGAGTCCATGCCCCGACTCCAAATATCCACAGAACCACACAAACAGGATGAAACCCTCATATTAGACGGTATGTAGAGGCTACATGTCTTCATATTTTATCACCCTCAGTCATCTTTTTTTTTATTTCCTACATTTCCTTGGACGACCTGTCAAGTTTTCTTTATCGAATTCCATAGGTTTTACCTTCTGCGGCATATCTATTTTTAAGGTGTCCACTGTTGTGATGCGTGAAATTTCCTTGCTGTCACTATCAGCTGTAAACCGCTGTTGGCTGGGAGAGGAGCAAGAGGAACTAGGGTTATCTCACACACAAACACACACTTACAAACACACACACACACACACACACAGTTGGCAGCCAGGCCAGGAGTTAGTGACTATAGCGGTTATCTCAGACATATCTCCAGACAGTGCTTATCCAAATCTGTGCACTCGGCTTGGCACAGCACACCATCCTGAGCCTTTTAGACACAGTAGTCTGGACAGATGGATTGGAAGGAGGGGGTGGGTGGGGGTGGATGGTGGTGTTGGAGTCGGTTTAGATGCATCACCAAGGAGAGATGGATGGAACGACAGCAGAGGGCAAGAAATTGTAAAAGAGAAGCCTAAGAGAGAGAGAGAGAGAGAGAGAAAGGGAGGCAAAGCCGGGACAAATGAAAGGAAATGGACTGATGAGAACCATGGAGGAGCAGATAGTGCACCGGCAGAGATGATGCCCCGTCTGGATTAAGAAACTCTCACTCAGGAAATTACCCACTGACCCTACGCTGGCTGACAACTCACGGAACTATCTGTTACAACATCCACTTTAACCAATCATTTAGTCCAGAGCCCAGTGTTAGGCTGCTCACTCACTAAACACCAGTCAAAAACACAGCGAGCAATAACAGCAATAAATACTTAGGGGAGGATAAAAATAACAGAACCTGGTCACAGTTCATAAGTCATAATTTCCTGACTCCTTTTTTTTTTTTTTTACTTCATATATTTAATTTTCTTGCGTTCTCTCTCTTTGACTGCCATCCTAGTCTTCTCAATGCCCATATTCTGACTGCTGGAGGTCCAGACTGTTGGTGTTATGACCAGAATGAAAACACAGATTGGTTTGAGATTTATGTATTTATTTACACTGAACAAAAATATAAATGCCCCACTTGTTTTTGCTCCCATTTTTCATGAGCTGAACTCAAAGATCTAAAACTTTTTCTATGTACACAAAAGGCCTATTTCTCTCAAATATTGTTCATAAATTTGTCTAAATCTGTGTTAGTGAGCACTTCTCCTTTGTCCTTTGCTGAGATAATCCATCCACCTCACAGGTGTGGCATATCAAGATGCTGATTAGACAGCAGGATTATTGCACAGGTGTGACTTAGGCTGGCCACAATAAAAGGCCACTCTAAAATGTGTACTTTTACTGTATTGGGTGGTCCAGGGGGGTCAGAAAACCAGTCAGTATTTAGTATGACCACCATTTTCCTCGCACAGTCTTCTTCATGAATTCTCTGAAACAGCTTTGGAGATGGCTTATGGTAGAGATTCCTGAAGTCAGCATGCCAATTTCATATTCCCTCAAAACTTGTGACATCTGTGGTATTGTGCTGTGATAAAACTGCACATTTTGGAGTGGCCTTTTATTGTGGCCAGCCTAAGGCACACCTGTGCAAAAATCCTGCTGTCTAATCAGCATCTTGATCTGCCACACCTGTGAGGTGGATGGATTATCTCAGCAAAGAAGAAGTGTTCACTAACAGAAATTTAGACAGATTTGTGAACAATATTTGAGAGAAATAAACCTTGTGTGTACACAGAAAAAGTTTTAGATCTTTGAGTTCAGCTCATGAAAAATGGGAGCAAAAACAAAAGTGGTGCATTTATATTTTTGTTCAGTGTATTTGTTTGTTTGTTATTTTTTTTGTTCTGTCTGTTTTTAGTAATTGTGTATATTTCTTTTTTCTTTTGGTGTTCTGTTTGCCCATTTGATAAGTGTGTGTTTATGTGGATGTATTTGTAGGGATGACACCTGGATATGGGGGGGGGGGGGGCAAGTTCACAACTTTTGTAAGAAATGCTTTAACAATGTCAATTTTGTTGATATGGAAAAATGAGAAACTAGAAAAGCACTCAGAGAGCACAGACCTCCGCTAAGGCAGATCAGCCCCCCACCCACCCCCAAATCACCATCAAAAGTTAATCATTTGTTCCTTGTGCCAGTATCAACATATCCTGAAAATTTCATCAAAATCTGTCCATAACTTTTCGAGTTATCTTGCTAACAGACAAACAAACAAACCCCAATGAAAACACAAGAAAAGCACTCAGAGAGCGCAGACCTCCACCAAGGCAGATCATCCCCCCCACCTGCCCCACCCCCCCGATTACCACCAAAATTTAATAATTTATTCCTTGTGCCAGTATCAGCATTTCCTGAAATTTTCATCCAAATCCGTCCATATCTTTTTGAGTTATCTTGCAAACAAACAAACAAAGAAACACACAAAGCAAAGTGATCACAATACCTCCTGGAGGAGGTAATAACCTTCTTCGCGGGGGTAAAAAAAAAACGCTAAAAAAAAAAAAAAAAGACCGTCCTATCAGCGTCTCCGGCGTCCTCATAGCAGGTGCATATATTGTACACCCTTATGTAGAAACAGGTGGTTATAATGTTTCGCTTCATGGACGCGGATATGAACAGCTGTCAGATCCAGGATGCTAGTTGTAGGCTAATATGGAGACGCTAGCTACGAAGCACAACATCTGATAGTTGACACAACCAAATACAGCGTCTCAGGACAAACGACATGTGCTCAGGTGTATTTACATGCACAGACTCTGACGGTTTGACTGGGAACGCAATGCAGGAGAACAAAAGAGAATTAAGTATGAGAAGAAGTCATTAATATGCATCATGTGCCAATGGAATCGCACAGGGACGAATGTGAGAAGCATATGTTTAACACACTTCAGATCAAACAAAATAAATGATATATGCTAAAGCGAGACAGCTCACTGCTCTGCCAGGCTAAGACCGAAAACAGGAAGACATCATGTTTTTGGATGTTTTTGTCCAAAGTAAATGAACCATCTATTCCAGGGATGTCCGACTGATTTGAATTCAGGGCCACATTCAGTCCAATGCGATCAAAAGCAGCCATGAACTATAAAATAATAACATAATAACCTATAAACAATGTCAGCTGATTAAAAGGATATTTTTAAAAACATGCTGGGGGTCCGTTTAACCTGCCATTAAAGCAGTGTATGACTTTCATCGCTCATTTTTCTTCAGATTTATAAAACCCCAGTGATAGCCTCCTTATTGCTAATCCATAAGTCTTTGTTAAATTGTTAAACCAATTTTGCCCCCCCCTCAAAAAAAAAACATAATCATGATGGGTCCTTGGTACAAGAAATTCAGTGGAGGGGGTGGGTAGCGGTCCGTAATTGACGCTTTCCTGTTCTTCTAACTCCACACTAGTCGCTTTTCCATTGGACATCTGCGCAAAACTGTACCGACATTTACAAAATGTCAAAAAAACACAAGTGCGTAGTGTCGGTTTTTCCATTAAATCACAATTGCGATGATTTGTTTCTTTATTATCGCGAGATGACACGAAAAGCCATTCCATAAACATGTCAGCGAACGTAAATATGGTGTTGATTTACAGATATATTCGTTATTATTTTTATATATTACCCCTCTATCTCGTACTAAATTAAAAAATGATCGGGTTTCCTGGTATGTCCACACATACCGCAACGAGTTTCTTCTTCTTCTTCACTTGTTGTAATGTACGTCAACATCTGTTTTTTAAATTCACCTGACTAGCTGCGAAAAACGGTCTTTCCATTGCAGTTTTGTGTGATATACCATTTGTGCTATGCCAGAAAAACCACCTCTTGCCAGAGCAAAAACTTTTACTCGAAAAATGAGACTTTTGGCAAAATTGTCGTTTTTCCATTAGGTACATTTAGCGCAATTTGAGGGTCAATGGAAAAGCAACTACTCTGATCCAAGTTAATATTCCTAGAATGACCGGCCTCCGAGAGACTCCGCCACCCAGTTCCTCTGTACTATGGGTTCGAGGTTGAGGCCAGGAGGACCTTCCATGGAGGTGTTTTCCTGACCCTTCCTAGGCCCCCAGAGGGCCGCGAGACGGAGCCTGCCGCGCCTCCTTGTCGGATCAGGTACTCGCAGTCCCGCTCTGAAAAATCGATGTCATCCACTATTAATCGATTACGCAAAATTAAAATGAAATCAAATTGATTTTTTTTACCCAGCTCTACATGATTCCAAGGTACTGAGCATCCATTCCCATCCCTAAACACTAGTCAATGCTTACTCTCCATCAGATGCTAACTCTAAATTTTAATACAATAACTGGTGTAATATTCGAACCGAAAATGTCCCTTAAAATCCCTCTGATCATCGAACAAAACTAGAAAAGCACTCGGAGAGCGCAGACCTCCGCCAAGCGCAAAAATTCCCCACATAATCGGTGATACAAATCCTACATTTATTTTTTAAAATAAAATCCGCCTTCTGGATCAGATCCGGATCAGCCTTTGAAATGTGATAGAGGACCCCATTGTCGATTCCTGAGTTAAATTTCATGAGTTTTGGTCAATAATTAAGCGAGATATTGGGAAACGAAAATTTTGGCCCCATTTACCACAATGTTAACGAAAATTTCAAAGTGATCCAGAATCCAGGATTTCTTCCGGATCACCCCCAAAAGTTAATCATTTCTTTCTTATCCCATTTCCAACAAACCCTGAAAATTTCATCAAAATCTGTCCATGACTTTTTGAGTTATGTTGCACACTAATGGACAGACAAACAAACCCTGGCAAAAACATAACCTCCTTGGCGGAGGTAAAACCAGATCTGACAAACTGCATCACTTCTCAAGACGCCCCATTGAGCTTTGTTGTTCAGATGGTGCAACACTGGGCTCAGGGGGTCATTGAACACATCCAGACCAGATGTAAATGGATTTAGGCTTATTTTTCCGTCTATTTGTGCTCAAATTAATAGCTCAGGTGTTGTTTTACGCAATTAAATGCTATCTAACTTGCAATGTTCTAAACCCTGATGATGGGGAATGGATGGAGACACATAAACCTGCATTATCGCTCACTGATTTTCTTAATAGCGGCAATACCTCAGCAAATAAAATGTGGTTTTTAGGAGATTAGAAAACAGAGATGGCTGGAGTTGCAAACATCTCAGAGGACATGACATACAAACAGACAGATGAGGAGGAGCTGTACTTTAGAAGAGGACAAACAGTCCACTCCATGGACTCTCTAAAGGACATGTAGAGATTACAGCTCTTGAAAACAACATCAAATGGAGAGAGGATCCCAGACACTCTGGAGAGACCAGACAGCACTGAGTAGAGATACTCGGATCACAACAATAATGGAACATCTTGAAGAGCCCCCCCACCCCCACCCTTCATCGGAGGACGTTTAGGTCTGAGAAGAGCTGGATATTCTCAATGACACGATGATGGTGGAAACATGGGTGCTTCTGTGAAACTGGTCCCTAAAGCAGGACAGGGGGGCTAAAACTGATGCAAGTTTGGGTCTGTTTTAAAAATAAATATGTACTGCGATAAAAAAGGAACTATTTTTCAGATATAACACATTTTTATTTGATGTGCACATGCAAAAATCCGCATGTAACACAGACACCGCGTTTCTAGAATGGGCTCCCTTATCTTTTTCTTTTAGGCTTTTTTCCCCAATACCTACACTATTACACAAAGCAAATCCAGAGACAACTCGGTGATATCGGAGTTTTCCCCTGAAATTATGTCTAGTCAGTATTCCAGCAGTACACATATGCAATGATTACCCCGACAGAACCATGGGAAAAAGGTCAGAAAAATTATGCACTACTATTTTTTTGAATATCTCTTTATTCTCTCACAGGTACATTTTGGGGATCGAAGTAAATATGCAAGGAAGAGTGTTTCATAAAAATGGCCACTGTTGCAAAATCACTCGCGATTTATTTGTGTTTAAATGGGCAGATTCTGCAACCATGTCTATTGTGGGTCACTGGCAATCTATAAACCCAATTTGGTATAAATTCAACCAACAGTTTGGATGCTATAGTGTCAACAAACAAACAAACTGAACCAAAAACAATACCCTTGCCTCCTCTTTGGGGAGTGGGGTAATAACAGTAAATGTGACTTAAAGGAGTGATATTTTGCTTTTTATTTTTATTTTTTTCAGGCATTATTACATAATCCAAATGTTTGTCAGGGGTTTATTAGTTTGTAGTTGCAGCTTAATGGCTAAAAAGCGGAGGGGAAAGAGTTGGTGATTGTTGGGATTATTTAAAGGAGTGATATTTTGCTTTTTTAAATGGAATTATGCATTTTAAATCATTCCCCTGTGGTCTCCATAAACTGTAAATACTCTGCTTGGGTCTGAATTCTTCATTAATTTAACTCCACAGGTCCATCTTCAACACTATTTCTGAGTAATGACACCAGAAAGGTGGTTTGGAGCGCTGGCCCTTTAAAAGCACATGAGCCACTTCAGGCCCCGCCCCCTCCAGGTTGTTGGCTGTGCTGCTCTGTCCCGTTCAACCAACAACTGAACATTTTAGGTAATCGTCTCCAAGTTTGGCCATATTTTCAGTTTTTACTACAACCGCTGCTGCTGACAAACAATTATGTCGTACTGGAGAAATGTTCATTAGAAGTCTGGACCTTATATGTGCAAATGTCGTGATGTAACTAGTTATAAAACGTAACAAATTAAGCTGGAATTAAAACAGGTTGTAGAAATCCACTTGATTTTTGCTACAATGAATATAAAGTTAGTTTTGCAGCACCTGGAGGGTTCAAGTTCAAACTGTACGAACTATTAGGGTCCAAATACACAAATAAATGAACCACAGACTTGTGTCGGATATCCAGACTGTTCCGAACTCTCACCGTCCCAATTACTTTGAAGCTGTTTAACTAAGGTAAAAATCGTACATAGTTCTGCTTTAATTTACATCTCCACCTACTCCTTCTCCCCTTGTCTTTATTTATTTTTCTCCTTGATTGTTTTCAGACACAGAAGAGTCGGTCAGAAACTTTTTCAGAAGAGCCGCGACTCTATGAAGTGGAGCTACGACGATTGACAGACAGACGGACAGACAAACACTCCTCAGAGCCTTGTCGGAGATGTCGAAACTCTTGACGGCAAAAAAAAAAAAAAAAAAAAATTGCAAGGCAAAGAAATGAGTCCGAAAAACCAGATGAAGTACGAAGATGCGAATGTAACATTCTTGTGCAAATACGTGCAATCTTCATGAACAAATGATACTTTCTCCTGCTTTAAACTTTCTTATAGCGGCGGTAGATCTTCTCTCGTTGTTGGAACAGACAGACAATACCAACCTGAATATGTCTGTCTGTCTGTCTGTCTGTCTCACACACACACACACACACACACACACATACATTAGACAGAAACCAGAAGGTGGTGTACATGCTTGGACTTCTGAAATCCATTTTCAGTTTTCATCTTCTTCTCCTTCCCATCATCTATCTATGCTGTCTATCCTGTCACCATCATTCACTGAAACTCCACTCACTGATTTACTCCACAGTCCCCATGGGATCTAGCATATGTGTGTGTGTGTGTGTGTGTGTGTGTGTGTCTATGAGTGTATTTGAGGATGAGAGATGGATTTCTGAATCACAATGTGAGAAACAGAAAGGGAAGAAAATGCCATCGCACAAATGAGTTTTTGTGTATGTGCGCGCCATCCTATACCATATGCTGATGAATTTTTGATATGTATATATATATATATGTATGTTTGTGTGTGTGTGTGTGTGTGTGTGTGTGTGTGTGTGTGCATCCTTCAAGGACTTCAGATAAAAACGCTGAATATCACATGCGAGCAGGGCTGCAAGTGACAAGGTGCTGACAGTCCGTCATTTCTCAGGTGTCAAACTGGTTGGGTGTGGAATGAAATGCATTGTGGGTACTTTAACAGTTGCTTTCTGACCAGATTAAGTCACAGCAGCGACCGGGGAAGGAAGCGTGAAGTCCGACGCAGATGCGCAGTCCCGTACAGAACACCGGTGAACATCTGTTTCCAGAACGGTCCGCTGGTTAAATGATTGATTTGATTTGATTTAGTGGCTTATACCGAATACGCAATGAAATGTAACAGATATACGAACAAGTAAAACATAAATAACTAGAAAAGCACTTGGAGACCGCAGACCTCTGCCAAGGCAGATTAGTCCCCCCCCTCCTGATCAGCACCAAAATTTAGTAATTTGTTCCCGGTGCCAGTATCAACGTTTCTTGAAAATTTAATCAAATCTGCCCCCCCCCCCCCCCCCCCCCCCCCCACACACACACACACACACACACACACACACACACACACACTTGACCGCCACCAAAATTTAATATTTCCCTGTGCCAGTATCAACATTTCCTGAAAATTTCATCCAAACCCCCCCCCCCCCCCCACCACCACCACCACCACCACCACCACCACACATACACACACACACACTCGACCACCACAAAAATTTAATATTTCCCTGTGGCAGTATCAACATTTCCTGAAAATTTCATCACCCCCCCCCCCACACACACACACACACACACACACACTTGATCCCCACCAAAATGTAATAATTTTTTCCCTTGTGCCAGCATCAACATTTCCTGAAAATTTCCTCCAAATCCTTCAAATATTTTTTGAGCTATCTTGCTAACAGGCAGAAAGACAAACAAAAAAATCCCCCTGCCCCACCTCCTCTGATCATCGCCAACATTTAATTATTTGTTCCTTGTGCCAATATCAAAATTTCCTGAAAATTTCATCAAACCCCCTCCATCCCAATCACCACCAAAATTATATCATTTGTTTTTTGTGTCAGTATCAACATTTCCTGAAAATTTCATCAAAATTCTTTAAAAACATTTTAAGCTATCTTGCTAACAGACAGAAAGACAAACAAAAAAATCCCCCTGCCCCCCCTCCTCTGATCATCACCAGCATTTAATTATTTGTTCCTTGTGTCAATATCAAAATTTCCTGAAAATTTCATCAAACCCCCTCCACCCCAATCACCACCAAAATTATATCATTTGTTTCTTGTGTCAGAATCAACACTTCTTGAAAATTTCATCAAAATCTACCCCCCCCCCCCCCCCCCACACACACACACACACACACAACCACCCCCAAAATTTAACCATTTTTTCCTTTGTGTCAGTATCAACATTTCCTGAAAATTTCATCCAAATCTGCCCCCCCATCACCACCAAAATTTAATCATTTGTCCCTTGTGCCAGTATCAACATTTCCTGAAAATTTCATCAAAATCCTTCCATAACTTTTTGACTCATCTTGCTAACAGACAAACAAACAAACAAACCCCGATGAAAACACAACGTCTGCCGTTCCTTGGCGGAGGTACAAATCCAAATATCAACAATCATACCAATCTTTGACAGAAGAACATCACAGTAGTTCCTTTTACAAAAGGGGTGGAAAGAAATGAAGACATTTACATAATATTTGCGTTTAAATACAGCCGGTCACGCCCCCTCTTATTGTGTAAATATCTAAAAACAGAACGACAGCGACAGACTAACTCCAAGATGAAAAACACTTTATTTAAAACAATTAAAAAAAGCTCAGATTAAACTCATTTGGCGAGTTGTGATGCATGACGCCGGCGCTCGTTCCAATTAGTTTCTCAAAAGGAAAGGTTAGAGCTGTCAATCAACAGAGGCGTACAAGCGAACTAATAATCCACCAGCGCCGACGAGAAGAAAAGATTCATGAAGCAGTTAGAGCCCTTTGAATGTGTGATGAAAAAGAAAAATAAAGAAAAGACGCTCCAATTATCTAAGTGTATGTTTGACTTCTTTAATAGTCAGTTCATGCCGAGTTTGTAAAATACACTATGTGGACAAAAGTATGTGGACACGGTGAATTCAGGTGTTTTTGTTGTAACAAAATAATAAAAACAAATGTCATAATATAGTTTTACATCGGGATAAATATCATTACATTGGTTAGTTTGGTTTAAACTGTTATCTTTGCTTCCAAATTGCATCAGATGGTTTTGACTTAATTTCCCTCAACATTGATTTTTTAAAAATGTTTTAATTTTTTTTTTTTTTTATGTTCTACCGTGACTTCTAAATGTTTTCCATGCTCTGACTATAGATATTACTTTTCTACCACAACTATATTATTTATAAACAATATGGACATAAATATTGGGACACATGTCTATAGCTGTAAGATGTCGTGTTCATGATAATTTGAAAAAAAAAAAATCAATGTTTTCTTAAAGTTTAATGAGGGATTTTTCTTCCTTAGTAGTCGCTTTTACATTGACCCTCAAATTGTGTGAATATAACTTGCTCATAAAAATGTACTTAATGGAAAAACAACAATTTCGCCAAAAGTCTCATTTTTGGATTAAAGTTGATTAAACTTAAACCAAACCAAACTAATTCAACCAAACTAACCAATTCCATTGGTTAGTTTGGTTTAAATTGTTATCTTTGCTTCCAAAATGAGTCAGAGATGGTTTTGACTTAATTTCTCTCACTCTTGTTTTTATTTTTTGAAATGTTCTACCTTTTGACTTCTAAATATTTTTCATGCTCTGACTGTAAATAATTATTTTCTACCGTAACTAAGTATCTACTTTCTTCACATCTCACTATTAGCTTTTCCATTGGACATGAAAAGAATGAATGATACATGGATGTGTCATAACTCTCATTTCACTGTCACTGTCTTTGTCAGTGTCACGTAACAAATAAAGATTCGATTCTATTCTACTGCCAATAGTCGCTTTTCCTTTGGACATCTGCGCAAAACTTTACCGATATTTACTAAATGTCGAAAAAACAGAAGTGCGTAATGTCGGTTTTTCCATTAAATCACAAATGCGATGATTTGTTTATTTATTAACGCGAGATGACGAGATGATGTCGAAAAATGTAAATATGGTGTTGATTTACAGATATATTCATTATTATTATTATTATTATTATTATTATTATTATTATTATTATATATTACCCCTCTATCTCGTACTAAATTAAAAAATGATTGGTTTTCCTGCTGGGTCCACACATACCTACACATACATGTTTCTTTTAAAACTCTTCTTCTTTGCTTGTTGTAACATACATCAACTTTTAATCCGAAAATGAGACTTTTGGCGAAATTGTTGTTTTTCCATTAAGTACATTTTTATGTGCAAGTTATATTCACACAATTTTAGGGTCAATGTAAAAGCGACTACTGAGGAAGAAAAATCCCCCATTAAACTTTAAGAAAATATTGATATTTTTATTTCAAATCATCATAAACACAACATCTTACAGCTATAGACATGATGTGTCCCAATATTTATGTCCATATTGTTTATAAATAATATAGTTGTGGTAGAAAAGTAATATCTATAGTCAGAGCATGAAAAATATTTAGAAGTCACAGTAGAACGTTAAAAAAAAAAAATAAAAATTAAATTAAATTAAAAAATATCAATGTTGAGGGAAAGTCAAAACCATCTGATGCATTTTGGAAGCAAAGATTATAAATTAAACCAAACTAACCAATGATATTTATCCTAATACAAAACTATATTCTGACATTAGTCATTATAGTTTTGTATCCCAGACCCCTGTTAAAAAAGAAACACCTGAATTCAGTGCGTCCACATACTTTTGTCCACATAGCATAGGTCCAGTTCATGCACCCCAGAGAGTCCAGATTCATTCTAAATAACTAAAATCATGAATCAGTGGAGTTTATTAATATTCTGGTACTGGGTGGATGATTTAGTTCTCTTTTTAAAGTTGGAAAAGATTCAGTTTTCTGTTCGTGGACATATTAGTTTGTTTTATCGATAATGGAATCTGTTTTTTGTTACTGTCACCTAGAGTGTCCTCCTGTCTCCGATGTTGTTAGCATACATTATATTAACTCTTAATCAGCCCTGAGCATTGTAAAGAGGAGTTGATAATATTATTTATGTTGTTGTTGTTTTTTGTTGTTGTATTGGGGTTTTTTTTCCTCTTTTTTTGTGTTTAATAGGCCTGTAGGTTTGTTGTTGTTTTGTGTTTTTTTTTGTATTGTGTCTGTGTAAGTAAGTAAGTAATTTATTTGTCCATTTAACAAAACATGACATATATATACATACAGTTTGGATTTCTATATTAAACATGGGCCTACCCTATTTATGAAAAGGAAAGTTGCAGAAACAAAACAAAATAACAAGAGCACAGTTTTAAACAACAATATAAATAAACAAATAATATAATCTGAGCAAAATCTTAGATTCATACTGATAGTTGGCTTAGTTTATCCAGATATTTTATATTTATTGAATATGTGGTGACTGATGTGCATGTCTGTAATTCTTTATCAAAGTTGTTCCATAACTGTACTCCAGTTATAGATCTGCATTTGCCTTTTGTGTCGGTCCTTGCTTTTGTTTTCTTTGTTTCTTTGTTTTGTGTGGTTCCTTATCTTTATGTACATGTTTATGTAAATGTATGATTTAAAATAAAATAAAATTTAAAAAATAAATAAAATAAAATAAATAAATAAAAAACCCAAACCCACAGTGATCCGGGTTGGTTCTACTGACGTCTGGGCTTTAATAGGTGTCAGATATACAGTAACTGAAGTCTTCACTGTGGTTTAACTTAAACGTTTGTTATATTTTGTTGCTGCTGTAATGAAGCCTCAGCGGTCGTCGAACACACCGGCCTCTGGGGCTCAGAGATAAGCCTCTGGGTGTACCAGCGATCATCAGCCTCAAAGGTTAAGCGGGCGGGCCATAAAAGCCTTGTTATTTGGGGCATGCAGGGCGGGCACCGGCTACCAAAGTGCACACATGCACAGAGCTCGGCAGGTCGCAAAATGGCAAAACATCATACAGGCAGTGTGTGGACGCAGGAAGGATACCGGCTGTTCACTCCAACCATGGGAAATAATGGAACTGGTACTAGTGTTTTAACAGGAACGACACTGTTATGGACTGAAAACTGTGTTTACAGGTGTTTGGCAGCGCTGCTGATGGATTCAGGTGGTTAGTTCAGACATTTTAGTGCAACATCTATCACTTTATCACTTATTTTACACTTATTTATTTATTTATTTATTTTACCATTTTCTATCTAATATCTTGGTATATATATATATATATATATATATATATATATATATATATATATATATATATATATATATATATATATATGTATATATAAACGATCACCCTCTATTGGCTGAAACCTGATACTACACATGAATTTTCCTATTTGTTACAGCAGCAGCTTTGTTGAGAATGAACAGCATGGTCTTATGTGTTCTGCTCTTTTTGTTTATTTATTTATTTATTTTGTTTAATTAATTGTCATTATTGTGTAGAATGAACAACAGGATCTTATATGTTCTGCTTTTTTGTTTATTTCATTTATTTTATTATTAATTTTCAATATTTTGTAGAACGAACAACATGATCTTATGATGCTTTAATTGTTTTGCTGAATTTAATCATTTTCTACCATCACCACTCTATAAAAAGCATAAAGTATGTATGTATAAGCATGGGTTTATTACGCATCTATCACTTATCTTATTTTACACTTATTTCATCAGTTTCTAGCTAGCTGATATCTTGTTCAAAAAAAAAAAAAAAAGCCCTCTACTGGCTAAAACCTGGTACTACAGATGAATTTTCCAATTCATTCACAGTTCTGTTTAGAATAAAGATGTTTTTTGTATTTTTCAAATTAACTTCCGTTAAAACGTCAGTTTAAATGCAAATATCTTTTTTGCTGTTTTTATTTAAATGCACAATAAGGACATGAAAACTCCCTTTTTTTTTTTTTTTTACACAAAACAAAGTGTAAAATACATGTTAGACATCAGGTCGTGTGGACTTGTTTATCTTTCTGTCGCATCCATGAAAACAACCATTTTAGACTGAAAACTTCATTAGAACACTGTATTTCTACTTCACTCATTACAGCTATGTGTAGCCTGCAGCTCCACCTACTGGTGACACAACACAGTCTGGATTATTCTCTCTGAGCCACTTTATGAAAACACAAAATGCACAGTTTTGTTTTTGCGACTTTTCAAATGTTCATTTCAGAACAGCTACTTTTTCTCTGAACTTCGGCAACAAACTTGGCACATGAAACAACATGCTAGTCATGGGAACAAAAAAAAAAAAAAAAGGAAAAACCTTCTATGAAAATGTGTCGGATTCCTTAAATGCATATGGGTCAAAACACAGTATTCAAAATGTCTCTGCCAAGACATTTTAGAGACAATTTGACAGATTAGTGTTGCTAAATGACCCACATTTTTACTTTTAAATTCATTTTTGCTTTAGTTGGACTGTATGGGATTATCCAAAGCAAAAAGCTACTTCTGTTAAATAAATGTTGACATGGCAATCAATTAAAGTTCGCTCTCTGATGGGACATTACTGTGTTTTGACCCATTTATTTTTGCAAAAAAAAAAAAAAAAAGGTTTGGAACATCGGAACAAAGACCAGAATCCCATATCACATAAAAACTAACACACTATATCAGCTATTGTTACATGGAGCACAAAGGAAATTGGATGTAACACAGAGGTAAATAAGACAAGGTCATGCTCATATATTAAGTATTATTAATATTTGTAAAGATTATTTTTCTTATTCATTTGCATTTTCTGGCTTTTATTCATCACTGTTGTGGTGTATGTGCAGGAATGAATATGTTAATGCATTTTCTCTCATCTGTGTAAAAATATTTAACAAAATCTCTGTATTTTGACTAAATATGTGTGTGTTTCTTCAGCTCTTCCCACTCTGGTAAACCCTCCTGTCTTCACCAGTAAAGGTCACTGCCGTCTCACTAAACTACTGTTACACTCACCAAAGGTCACCTATTTGCTGTGTACATAACTGCATAATTAAAAGGTGCCTGATTTTAACATATTAGAATTTATTTTTGGATCGACGACACCATTGAAGGTTATCACCACAGCAACCCTGTTATTTAGCGCACATGGCTTTTTTTTTTTTTTTTTTTTTAATAAATGCCAGAGCGAACGCTTCTGACAACTTATTTGCAGGCATTTCCATCAGTGAGGGTGAGCGGCTCCTCTTCAACCCCACGGTTCACACTTTTTGTTCCAGACCTTTTGAAGTGTGAAAATAGACTAACACCTAATGGTGTCAGAAAGGATCCCCGTGCAACCCACTCCATTACAGATGCTGAACAGGTTTGGAGGGGCATCCTGCACGGAAAAAAAACAGGCTAATTTAACCATTTATCTGCTGGAGGATGTCTGACTGAGCATCATGTGTTTCAGCAGCGGTACTGGGAGTAATGTGGTACAAAAGTAATGCATTACACCTAGGGATGGGAATCGAAAACCGGTTCTTTTTGAGAACCGGATCCCAGTAGCTCGATTCCTTGGGATCGTTTGCCTGCCTGCTTAACGATTCTGCTTATCGATTCTGCCTTCGTTGGGCGTGTGCGATGACGTCCCGTGTACGCTGCATTGTTTAGGTCAGAACGTAGCCAACATGGCGTCTAAAGGCGGCCATACACTGTGCGATTATTTCGATCGTTGCACGCAGCTCCATCTCAAACTGTGCGAATCAATCGTAAAGTCAGGCTCACGATTCATGTTCTCACACTGTACGGACCGATGCTCGTGTACGACCTGACTGCTCACACTGTAGGACCATACACCAGAGGACGCACCGCACGTTCCAGTGGTGTATCCGGAAATACAACGTTAAAATACCAAGGAATCCATAAGTGCGTAGACGATTGTGTATTGGCGTGAGTCACGAAATGGTGGTGCTAAACAAAAACCAATGAGCTGCTTTGGCAATATGTGCTATTATCTGTAGGGAATCAAAGAAGAAGAAAAGATGACGACGTGTTTGGTGCAGGAATTGGTTGTCCAGACGTGGACAGTATGGGCTGTCATCCTACAGCAAAGGGAACTAGAGGGAAGATGCAAAAGCTAAACTGCACTAGGCCAATAGCCAGCTACTGTTAGCTTAGAATTAGCTTACAGTAGCTGGCTATTATTGTGTTCGTGCATGCAGAGTGTGAGAATTTGAGGCCCATGGGCTCGTGGCACTGCTTTGACAGTGCGATACCCTCACGAGGAGCGAGCAGGATTTCAAACAGCTCCGTTTTCCTTGCGAACACACGACTGCTGGTCGTGAGGTGTTAATGGCTTCTCCTTACCCCATGTACACCGCACCAAGCACCACACATGATTAGAGGCACATCTGGCCCCATCCCAGAAAGAGTCGCACGAGTGAGAAATTGTCTCTAAAATCGCACAGTGTATGGCCGCCTTAAACAGACGACACCAGGTCCACTGGAACACTGTCAAAGCTTCCATTTCTTCAAAAGGGTGGAATCCCTCCAGTCTGCTCAAACATTTGTCCACAGCATGTGATTCATTTGATACGATACTTAGCGACGCTTGTGAATCTAGCGGCAGAGTGAACACCAGGCCGTCATCTGGGCCCAGTTCCGGTTCCAGTGTCGGCAACAAATGTCGTACCCCCTCAAATACAAGTTTCCGAAGGTAGAGGAAAGGAAATGAGGTGCACAACAACAGGAGACGAGCAGAGTTGAACTGGTTCCACGTAGTGGAAATGCAGCAATAGAGGAATTAGTAAAGCGTCTTTAGTTTCACTTTCACTGTAACCCCCCCCCCCCCCAAAAAAAAAAACAGGCCCGGCGTCATCTGTTATAATTATTTGTATATACTGTATATGGTATATGTTATATTTTCTGTGCAGATGGAAATATAAAAGACAGTTAATGCAAACACACCCGTTTGTACTCTTTTATTCCCTCACCCAATGAGAATCGATAAGAGAATCGGATCGATAAGCAGTATCGATAATGGAATCGGAATCGTTAAATTCTTATCGATTCCCATCCCCCCTTACAGCAGTGGTCTCCAACCTTTTTGACTCGTGACCCCTTTTTAACATCACAAATTTCTGGCAACCCCAGACATTTTTTGCTAAAATTAATTTGTTTTTAATTATGTAATAATTTGCTAAACTACGTTACAAATAAACATTAATTTTAGACGACATTTAGTCTAAATAATCCTAGTATATAATGCACATTTCAGCCCCGCCCTGTGTCCGGTGTCCGTCCGGCGCGTCTTTGTCTAACACGTGTTGCAACATGGGGGGGCATATGGGTGCAGTGCCGCTGTTGCACCATGGGAGGGCGCTATCGTACGGGTACAATGCTGCTAGTGTATATAATGGACCTTTTTGGTGTCTGCTTCTCAGTTTCTCTTAGAGGTCTTAGTGGGGCCAGGGGGGTAAAGAAATCTTTCCATTCTCTGTTCGGTCCAGTTTTCTGACTGTGACTGTGTCCAGACAGGCTGAGGTGTAGTAATGCACACAGTCACATGATCAGGTCAATCAAGATATACCCTCTCAGATATTATATCCTGCATTTTATTTGAACTGGATTTTTGTTAGGAAAGTGTGTGATGTTTTGATTATAATGAAATATATAATGAATCATTAAAAAATATATTTTATTAGTACTTAAAAAAAAAAAAAAATTAAAAAAATCAATTACTATACATATCAGGCGACCCTAAGGCTGAAAAACACTACATTACAGTAACAGATTACTTTTTGCAGTAGTGTAAGGCATTACTAATCAATTTTCAGTCATATTTTACTCAGTAAAAAAAAGATACCAAACATGAATATTGTAAACACTTCTTTATAGAGCATATAAAGGCAAAATCAAAGTAGTCAAAAACGGCCAAAATGGGCTTGGACCCCAAAGGGTTAAAGTCTCCAGTTTGTGTGAATCCATGTGGATACTGAAAAGAAGATTAGGAAATGCTGGATTTGCATTAATTCATGCATGAATATTGCTGCTTTGCGTGATGAAGCTGCAACTGAAACATCAAACCCAGGTGTATGTGGACATGTTTTGTTGGAAAAAAAAAAAAAGAATGTATGTCAGGAAAGTCACATAACGCATTATAATTCTGAGGCAGTCGTACTGTAAAGTAAGGAATGACTTTAAAAGAACAGTAACCAGTAATCTGTAATGGATTACAGTTTGGAACTTGTACACCACTGTTCAGCAGACAATCTGTTCACACCAACTCACAGGTGGAAACTCGCTCCTTCTAACGGCGGCTAGAGCGAGTGGAGGGTAATTGCTGCACTCAGTGGTGAACCATTAGTATTTCTAAAGGGAAGGTCACTAAAGTAATTTTACAACTTCCAATTTACAGTCCATTCTTCAGCGTCTGTGCAGTTAGTGGATTTTAAGCGGAGACCTTTGGATAAAAAGCTTTTGTCTCAAGGATACGGTTGCCCGTGACACTTCGATGAGTTACAGTATGAAACAGTAAAATAAAGGCTTTAAAATGAGTCTTTATGGAAGTGACATTACAGTAGGAAGTGTTGAAATGCACTTTTACAGTGAGTCATGGCTGTCAAACTGGAACATCATTTAGAGAATAGAACAGATGGATGTGTTCCACTGGGAGGAAGATGGCCCACAGATAAAACAGACTTTTGACTAAAGGTTCTAGATGTGGTTGTTTTCATGCTGTTGTGTATTCATGCGTGCTGTACCGCGTTTGTCCAGCAGTCACCGCCAAAGCGTTCTGGCCATAGCAACGTAACTGTAAGACTATCGTATTAAAAAATTACTAAAATCTCCCAAAATATCGGTCCTATCAACGTTTCATTTACACTTTTCTGTTCCTTGACTAAAAATAAACTGACCATCAAAAGAAACTTATCACCACTTCGTTGTTGTTTGTAATAAATTTCAGTAGGACAGAAGGTTTTTCATTTACAACTCAAACCTAGTAACTTTATTTTTCTTGTATCTTTCTCACTCTTGCATGCTTTATTTGTGGAAATTCCAATGCCTCGTCTAACATCAGAGCAGCGCTTGCGTGCAATTGGCATGCTGGAAGCTGGTTTGAGTCAACGTGAGGTTTCTCGACGTGTTGGGTTAGGGTTAGGGTTAGGGTTAGGGTTAGGGTTAGCCTGTGTTAGGGCTCAGGGAGGACATACCCAGTACTGAGGACCTTGATCTGGATCATTTGGTCAATCTTTGACTTGCTGTGGATTAATAATGTTGTTTGTTACCTCCGCCAAGGAGGTTATGTTTTTGCCAGGGTTTGTTTGTTTGTTTGTCTGTCCGTTAGTGTGCAACATAACTCAAAAAGTTATGGACAGATTTGGATGAAATTTTCAGGGTTTGTTGGAAATGGGATAAGGAAGAAATGATTACATTTTGGTGGTGATCGGGGGTGGGGGGGCCCACGGGGGGGGCCACTGATCAGCCTTGGCGGAGGTCTGCGCTCTCCGAGTACTTCTAGTTGCTAAATGTGAACTTTGTTGAACTACCCTTTGTTATATTTTACATTATCATCCACTGTTTTGTTATTTGTTGTATTTTGTTTGTTAATTAAATGTTTTTTAAGAACAAGAAAGAATTGGTTTTCATATTTAACTAGAAGCACTCGGAGAGCGCAGACCTCCGCCAAGGCTGATCAGTGGCCCCCCCCGTGGGCCCCCCCACGCCAAGGAGGTTATGTTTTTGCCAGGGTTTGTTTGTTTGTTTGTCTGTCCGTTAGTGTGCAACATAACTCAAAAAGTTATGGACAGATTTTGATGAAATTTTGTGGTCTGCGCCCCCCCCGTGGGCCCCCCCACCCCCGATCACCACCAAAATTTAATCATTTCTTCCTTATCCCATTTCCAACAAACCCTGAAAATTTCATCAAAATCTGTCCATAACTTTTTGAGTTATGTTGCACACTAACGGACAGACAAACAAACAAACAAACCCTGGCAAAAACATAACCTCCTTGGCGGAGGTAATAAAATGGTGTGAAATGGCATCACATAGAATATGTGATAAGTTTCTTTTGATGTTTACATAAGTACAGGGTTCTTACACATTTGAAATTTCAAAATTCCATACTTCTTCCAGACTGTCGTCGTTTGTTCACAGAGACGTTGACATTGCGTCGTCTCAAAGAGGGAGGGTTTATTTGGCATACAGGGTAAACAGAGTATCAGCATCTGAGTCCATCTGAGTCCAAGTTTGTATGTGGAGGCCGGTGTTTCTATGGTTTCTTCAGAGTTGCTACACGTATGTGTTTATGTAATTTGCAGATAAGTCCATGGCTTAGTTGACGCAGCTGTGTTGTAGAAGGCCTTGATACACTAAGATTATTTCTCACAGCTTGTATGAACTTTATACAGAATAAGAGTGTGTGCAAGGGTTAAAAGAAGTATAATATGGGCAAATAATGAAATAATAAAAGTACAGATCCACAAGACCCTGGTTTCCAGATGTCTTGGTAAAAAAATTCCAACCAGCCAACCTGTCTTTACACAGGGTTATTCCAAAAGAACCAACCGATTTCATGACGCATCGCTTCAGTTCTCAAGCATCGTCATGGAATGAGTCAGTGAGCATTTGAAAGAGGAGTTTTCTAAGTTTGAGCTTTTTTTAAATGAAAAAGTGCCCCGGTGATGGATTGGTCTGAAGGGGGTCCTAGACCTTACTCTTTGTGCTCAGCCTGTGAGATCCCCAGACCTCACTGTGTATGATTGTTTTCTTGTGGGGATACGTAAAAGATCGCATTTATGTTCCACTGCTACCCACTAACCTGGATGACCTTAAACATCAGATAACAACGGCGATCAACTCAGTGGAGGGTGATATGCTGATACGAGTCTGGGAGGAATTCTCTGATCGCATTGATGTTGTCCGTGCTGCAGATGGTGGACACTTTTGTAAGACAGGAAATAAAAATTGACGGTGAGTAGAATACTAGTGACTTGGCTGGAGTTTTCTATTGCTTTTCCTTATTAAAATATTATATAACTAGAAAAGCACTCGGAAAGCACAGACCTCCGCCAAGGCTGATCAGTGGCCCCCCCCCGTGGGCCCCCCCACACCAAGGAGGTTATGTTTTTGCCAGGGTTTGTTTGTTTGTTTGTCTGTCTGTTTGTCTGTCCGTTAGTGTGCACACTGTCCTTAATCTGTCCATAACTTTTTGAGTTATGTTGCAACATAACTCAAAAAGTTATGGACAGATTTGATGAAATTTTCAGGGTTTGTTGGAAATGGGCCCCCCCGTGGGCCCCCCCACCCCCGATCACCACCAAAATTTAATCATTTCTTCCTTATCCCATTTCCAACAAACCCTAAAAATTTCATCAAAATCTGTCCATAACTTTTTGAGTTATGTTGCACACTAACGGACAGACAAACAAACAGACAGACAAACAAACCCTGGCAAAAACATAACCTCCTTGGCGGAGGTAATGAAATCGGTTCCTTCTTTTGTAATAACCCTGTAGTAAAAGGACACTTCCGTAAAATGCATTTCTCACTTTCATTCACACTCCCCTCTTCCCCTTTTCCCTGTCGCCCCTAAACAATCTATATTGTTTAGTTGCTCTTTAAATTTATTATTTTTTTCATTGGAATATGGTGTTGTCATTGTTGTTGTGTGTCATTATTTGTCAAATATTTTGAATAACCCTGTACAATTTCAGTTTAGACATCTACATGTGTCACACAAAAAGGAAATAACTAAAACTGATCAAACAGATACACAATAATAGCATAAATACCATCTAAAACACAACTAGAAGTAGAGCTGCAACCGATTAATCGATTAGGTGCTTGAAGCGAATGCAAAAATTCATGACTCGATTAATCGACTCGAATTGATTGAAGGGAAATATTCTATTGCAGTTTTCCTGAATTGAAGCTTCTTTGTGCGTCACAATAAGCGTCCGTGTGAAACACAACAGTGGAACCAATGTTTAACAGCAGAGAAATGAAGGAAACAAAGCTTTGATTCAGGAGAATAGAGGTTGAAGGATTTTTTTGGATCACTCTGAGGCGATTAATCGGTTGCAGCTCTTACTAGAAGATAAAATAAAAGGCACACACTTGTATTAAAAGCCAGTGAAAATAGTGTTCAATTAAAGTGGGATCACACAGGGCCAGTGCTCTTTATGCTTCAAACTTCCACTTTTCCTTTTCTTTGGGTAAAACTGTGCATAATTTAGTGCAGGGGAACGGCAGAGATGAAGGCTGCCACCTTGCGGTGTTTCATTCCCTTGATGACGGCCGCCTAAACATACTTTATCTGTCAAAAACCATAAATCAGGGATGTGAGGATGCGGCTGTGTGTTAATGTGCATTTTGCTGTCAAGGTAGGATGAGGAACTATAGTGGGAAAGGCTGGGTAGAATAACAAAGTAGGAAGGAAGGGTGAAAAAGATGGAGCGGTGAGGAAGTTTAACCCATAAAGACCCACAACTACTTTAATGGGAGTTCTCACATGAGTTTTTTCTCTATATTTCACATATTTTAATGTTTTATCACTATTTATTGTAATATTATCCTCTTTATTTTGCGTTTTTTCAATGTAAATCCTCTATTTTCCTGTATTTAATTCACTGATCATGTAGACGTTCATCAAAGCTCAGAGGAAATTCAAGGATTTTTATATCAAACTGGAAAAAAACTGGAGGAAAAAGTCTCTTTTTCAGTAAAATGTATCCTTAATTGAACATAAAAACAAGTGTCCATCCACTGTCATTGATCCAACTCCATGGGTTTTACTGGTGAATCAATGTTGTAGAAGACGACGGTGTTTCCATGGTAACTACGGAGCCTCTGAACGTCCAAATGGGTCATATCTGATGACAATGAAAAGATGAAGAATTGTATTTTACACCAATTTTTGCAACACATTTCTTCAATTTTGTTCAGTTTGTGGCTTATTTTGTTGTTGTAGCCGATTATTTTTTCATTTTTTATTCATTTTATTAATTATTTTGCTGGTTCTTGTTCATTTTACCGGCTACTTAATTAACTTTCCAGCATTTTTTTTTTTTTTTATTCTTTGCTTATTTTGTCATTTTCTTGCCAAATTCATTATTTTTTCTTCAATTTAATCTTTTTTTTGTCTCATTTTGTTCATGTTACTTTTGATTTTGTTGATTTTCTTTTTCATTTTGGCTGTTTTTGTTTATTATTGTTTATTGTTTATTTATTACTGTTGCTTTTTTATGTTTTTTTTTTTAAATATATATATATATTTAGTTAATTCGCTCATTTATTATTTTGCAAATCTTTCATTCATTTTTTGTTGATTTTTTTTATTTTTTAATATCAAAACAGGTTCTACAGTAAAACTCCATGGGTTTTACTGGTGAATCAATGTTGTAGAAGATGCCAGTGTTTCCACAGTAACTACAGAGCCTCTGAACGTCCAAATGGGTCATATCTGATGACAATGAAAAGATGAATAACTGTATTTTACACCAATTATTTACATGTATTGATAGGATTAGTGGATCAACAGGTATTAACCCTTTCATGCATACTGGTCACTCCAGTGGACAGCTATTCTACAGCTGTTCTCTTGTATTTTCATGGATTTTGTTGTTCTTTTCTGTTGTGTTTTTTTTTTTTTTTTTTTTTTTACACATATCTTTATTAAAGTTTTAAGACACTACATATCTTTTCTGACATGAATTGGTAAAATTATGCAGATCTCTCCTGAGCATAAACCCCCAGAATCACAAGCCCTCCCCATAGTTTTCACACAATTTATCAGTAAATACATGTTTCTGTGCATCAAAAATTAAACATGTGGTGTCCAGCTGAGTGGGCATTTTTGCAACTTCATGAAAAATAGGTTCATAAGATTTTTTTTTTTTTTTTTTTCTCCCAGAAGAAAATTTTCAATTGCATTGTTGTTTCCATGCCTAAAGAGGAATAAAAACACTCAGGAAAAAAATATTTGATTAAGGTTCTCGTAATTTGTGCGTGAAAGGGTTAAACAGTTTAGATCAGTGATGGAGGATGGGGTTTTTATAAGTCAAATACACAAATACTACTAAAATATACATAAGCTAACACAATACCATAGAAAAGAAATCTACAGGGTGTCCCATAAGTCTCCATACATAGGAAACATAATACATATGGTTCTAACATGTATTTCTTTATATTTCTTCTTTATAGTTCTTCAGCAGTGGAGGACACACATTGAAATGTGTTCCTGACAAAATGGCAGTCATATAGAGCATATTATATAAATTTAAAAAAATAAATAATAATAATAATAATAATAATAATAATAATAATAATAATAATAATAATAATAATAATAAACTTTATTTGTATAGCACCTTTCATACAGAAATTGTAGCCCAAAGTGCTTCACATTGATTGAAAAAATACAATATTAAAATACATTAAGATTTGATTATACATCAAGAAATAAAATGAAATTTGAGAGAAATACAATAAAATAAAAATAAATATAAAAACAGCGCACATTAAAATATTTGATTATGCATAGAATTTTTGAAGTGCAAGAAATAAGATGAAATTTGAAATACAATAAAATAAAAAATAAAAACAGAAATACAATAAAATAAAATAAAAATAAAAATAAAAACCGCACATTCCTGGTTCCTGAATTGTGACCCCATTTTTATCTCCTTTCATAGGCTAATGAGAATAAAAATGTTTTTAATTTGGTTTTAAATATATTCAGTGAACTGGCTAAAAATGGTTTATGTCAAGAAACGTTTATTTTTCCTATGTATGGAGACTTATGGGACACCCTGTATACAACATATAAGGCTATATATAACTTTTTTTGTGATCTGGCGCTATATAAATAAAATTTGATTGATTGAGTGATTTAATTGGTTTTCCCCTGTAAGTCGCTTTGGAAAAAAGCGTCTGCCAAATGCATAAACATAAACATAAACATATACAGGTAATAAAGAAGAAGCATTTTACACCAATTATTGACATGTATTGATAGGATTAATGCATCAACAGGTATTAAACTGTTTAGAGCTGTAGATGGTTTTGGTGGACGGTGGAAGTTTGGGCCTTTATGAGTTAAAAAAAAAAAAAAAAAAACTCAGCCGAGAGAAGTGGGAAAGTAAAAGAGGGATATTAAAAAAAGAAATGTGTGAAACAGGTGATGCATGGTTGAGAGGAGGGTAAAATAAAAATGTGAAAGGAGGGGAAAGGCTGAATGGAATTACAGACGGAGATAAAAAAAAAAAAAAAAAAAAAGAAAAGGAAGACACAAGTTAATAAGCCAAGGGAGGAAGAGGAGGAGGAAGGAGGAGGAGGAGGGGAAGTGAGAATCTCCCAAAAGCAGGCCAGTGTGTAAGTGTGGCAGACGGAGTTACCCTGGGGCTTCCTTTACCCTCATGCCTCCCCAGAGAAGCAATTAACAAAGAAATTATGGCAGAACAATCCAGCCAAAGGCTCCGGGTGTCTCTCATGCCGTTTAAGTGTGCTAATCACTTTTTCCATTGCGGTACAGAGGGAGAGGAGAGCGAAAAAGAGAGGATGAGAAAAGGGTGACGATAGAGATCAGGATGGAAATAGACAGAGAACATGGAGACGTGGTGAACAGGCCCGTGGTGCGTTCACGGTCCTGACACAGTGGTAATAATGAACGGGCCTGTTATTTAAATGTCAGCTCCGTTTACGTCCTGATCAAATGCTGCCGGTTTTGGTCGGTCTTTTGGCAGCTAAACATGCGCACCCCGGGGCGACATCCAATTACATCTAAACGCTGCTTATAACTATGTCATTATAACACCACTGTCTCGCTTTGTGTGCGTAATAATGTGTTAACCCTTTACGCCACAGGTGTCAAACATGCGGCCCGGGGACCAAATCTGGCCCGCCAAACGGTCCAGTCGGGCCCCTGGGATGAATTTGTGAAAAGCAAAAATTACACTGAACATTTTAACAATCAGTGGTGTCCAAATTATTTTAATTCAGGTTCCATATACAGATCAACTCCAAATTTCTCTCTGTGTAAAAATAAATGTTTTCATGTATTTAGACTAAAACAAAGTATAATTTTGCCAAAAATCTGAATTACCTGAACAAATATGAACAACCTGAAATGTCTGAAGATAAGGGCAATTTTAATAATACAGTCTACTCTCGTTATACCGCCAACTTCCGTTCACGGCCAAATTGGCGGTATAGCGAAAATGGCGTTACAACGGGTTGCGTCCATAATGTGCATGTCTTTACTATATGATGTCTATGCTGCCTCCGTTAACCCGTTCTAATTGCGTTTCTAAATAAATCTTGATTCTGTTATGTTGTAAGGGATCATTTAAAGTGGGGAAACATTTTAAGCATTATTATACCGTGTCGGGAATGACACCCCATCATCTTGAGGCTTTGGCTTAATCCCACGTCCTCTTCCCGACATCCTGACCTACTGAGTGTTCTGCGATAAATGAACGGTGGCCGTTCCGTAGACCTACTCGTAGCTTGTTGCGATCAGCGTCTGGCGCGTTTGTTTCATTGTATTGTTAAAATTTATGTGTACTCGATGGCAATCACGCTGGCGGTATAACGGTCGGGAAATCAATGGTATAAGTGTTGTTTGTGCGTGGAACTGGGCTGGTGGATGGCGATAGGCGGAAATGGCGGTAGCTAATGGAATAATGCATTGGGGATTTTTGTGCAATGGTTTTGGTCGGCGGTGAGCGAAAATGGCGGTATAACGGCGGGCGGTTTAACGAGAGTAGACTGTATTCCACCTGTTACTAAATATTTTGTGTATCTGTAGATCCACTGGGATCTGTAAGTTATAATGCACATGTGGAAATGATAAAGTAAAGCATAATAGTGTTAAAATTACAATTTTTTTTTCAGTTTGTTCATGTTATTCACATTGTTTGAAAGGATAATTTGTAGACATAAACATTTTCATAATGTAATTTTACTTTTTTTAAAAACTTTTTTTATAGAACTTTTCAACATTTATAAAACTTTTCATTTCACAAGTATGACATTTATAATTTCAAGCAATGTATTTATAATACAAAGATTGACACTAGACATGATAAACAAACAGAACCCAAGGCAAAACAAAACAAAACAAAACAAAAAGGGCAATACAAACAAGACACATAAAGACAGTCAAGACAGTGCATTCTGGTACCATTAAAGGAGGAGAGAAAATAAATAAACAAAACAGGTCAATAACAATATAAACACCTAAAATGTTTTTAAAGTTCCAGGCCAGGCAACAAATTCACGCAGTGTAAAAGAGGCTCCCATATTTTGTAAAATGTATTGATAGAGTTATTTAGGGTGCACCTAATTTTTTCTAACTTTATATTAAGCATGATGTCTCTAATCCATTGATCGTGTGTTGGAGGTGATGAGTCCTTCCATTTGAAGAGAATGGTACGTCTAGCTAGTAAAGATGCAAAGGCCACAACTTTTTGTAGGTTAACTGAAGGAACTGAGTCATCCGTGCATGAAATGAGACCGAAAATAGCAGTAAGAGGAGATGGCTGAATACGGCACCCATATGCCTTAGAAATAAAATCAAAAAAAGAGTTCCACAAAGGGCTCAGTTTGGAGCAGGACCAGTAGTTTTAGTTTTTCACTGTAAAACATAGTGAAAAGTTTGGAGTTGACATTATATATAAATTATTATTTTATTGTTTTACTGGTCCGGCCCACTTCAGATCAAATTTAGCTGAATGTGGCCCCTGAACTAAAATGAGTTTGACACCCCTGCTTTAAGTGCTAAAGCTGCAATGTGGGTGACAGGTGAACTGGGATTGGGCGTAAATAGAACCTGTGAAGTAAATGTATTGTCATGTGCAGAGAAAGTTCTGAAGTAGATCTGGTAAATCAGAGCTGGGGTGCTAACAGTTGTGGGCCCCATGAAAGGTAAATGGGGGTGGGGGGGTGGGGGGGTGTTCCATAATGCCGCGTTTCCACTGCGTGGTATCAGCTCGACTCGACTCGGCCTTTTGTGTTTCCATTACGAAAAAGGACCTGGAATCTGGTACCCGGTACTAGTTTTTTGGTTTCACCTCCGCCGAGGTTCCAAGTGATACTAAACCGTGACGTGTAAACACTGCAGACCACTGATTGGTCAGCCAGTTTTCTCTGTGACCCGCCGTTTTACAAGAAACAGACGCGGAAGTGGACAGTAAATATAGCGGTACATGAATCCACATGATGACAGCCCAAAACTACACCATGGTTTGTCGAGGAGATTCAGTCTTTGGTGGCCGACAGAAAAATTCCGATGAGACAACATGGAATGAGCGAGTTTTCAGCATCTCTCTGAACAGACGGCATGGAAATAATGTGCCGCATCGCTATGACATCCAGGTAGGGATGCTCCAATACCGATACCAGTATCGGGCATCGGCTCCGATACTCAGTGTGTGTACTCGTACTCATAAAAGTAATCCAATACAAATGCACCGATACCACTTACGGCCATGTGACATTCCCAGTTCAGTGCAGCAGGTACGCGGCGGTGGAATAATGTGTGTGGAGTGTGAAGAGTGTGGAGATTTCACCAAATAAGCGACGGTGATAAAAGTAACGCTGACTGCAAGTAACGTTACAGACGAATGTAGGACGTTTCGGACTTGGACGTTTCGGCCTAGGATGTTCCAGACTAGGATGTTTCGGACTGCACTTTTTGCAGTCCCTAACCCTAACCCTCGAAAGGCCGAAACATCCAAGTCCGAAACATCCGTCCACCGTTACAGACACAGACAGATACAGACGCAGCGTTCTGTCCGTCCTCTGCGTATATTCCATCCGTTTTCCAGGTGCTGGTGGCGACAGAGAATACCACCGGGAGTACGGAGCGGTGCGGACCGCCGCCAGCTGAAGTGAAAACGAAACTTCTCACTCATTTGTCTTTTCTCTTCCTGCTGAAGCTAAGCTGTTAAACCTTACCAGTGAAAACGCTACAATATTAGTATCACATTAGTGTTACCTCTGTCGTCTCCATGTTTGTTATTACTGACTTTCTTCTTCTTCTTCTCGAAAAAAACTTTCCTCTTCTTCATGGTATTTGTTCAGTATGGTTAATTCAGAGCGGCGCCCCCTGGTGGATTAATTGACAAACGCTCATTCCAGCACATTAAATGTCAGTAGCAGCACTTTGTTCCAGTCAGACTAATGACAACGACAATAAAGCACATTTACAAAAGGAACTAAGAACTGGAATGGGATTACTAAGGACTCGTATCGGTACTCGGTATCGGCAAGTACTCAAATGTAAGTACTCATACTCGGTCTGGAAAAAAGTGGTATCGGTGCATCCCTACGTCCAGGTACTGTAAAGTCAGTCCTGTCCTGTAATGGAAACGGTTTCCAGGAATACCAAGTCGAGCCGAGCCGAGTTGGTTCCATGTAGTGGAAACGCAGCGTAAATGCACTGACTGCCGCAACTGGTGTGAAACCGAAAGTGAAACTTAGCTTTGGACACTTGACTCCCGGCTTCTATTCCTCTCTTTTACTCCAGAGCTTACATGAAATTTTCACAACTTCTAACCTATATCCACTGGGCCCCCTGGGAATGCTGGGCCCCATGAATTTGTGATGTTTACCCCCTAACCCCCCCCCCTTTACGGTACCCCAGGCTCTAAGCCAAATATCCCTTTGTAGTTAAATCCATTCTCTCATTAATTCTCAAATTTCACATTTTGACCCCAGACTGTACCTGTAAAACTTCAGCCAACCAGTATTTTAGACTTATTTTTTCTTTATCAGTGACTCACACATGTTAAAATTTCACCACTTTAATTCTGGAAGCATTTTACTCGTAGACCAGTGTTCTCCGCTGGTTCATCAATACCGATAAGTCTCCGTTTGCGTTAGTCAAAAAGTTGATTAGCGCGGCTTTAGGTGTTCGACAGCCTTACAGATACAGTTTTCATAACAGGTGAGTGTGGATGTAATGTGAGATACTGATACTATTGGCACATTAAGGACGTGGAATGTTTAAAAAGTACAAATTTCCAAAGACAGCACGATTTGTTGAGCTTTCCCATGTTTCACCTTAAGCTCCACAGCATGCAGAATTGACAGGGATAAATTGATTCAGTAAGACCCGGTGTGTTTAATAAAGATGCTTGTGCTCAGCTCACAGCGCCACGCTTTCTTTACGTGGATTTATCTTTGGCCTCTGGCAACTGAGCAATGTCTCCTGTCAGACTGAGGAATTTTTCATACAATCTGGAAACGGACTTTTACTGCAACTTGATAAAGTCTCAAGACAGGAGAGTGAAGAGTTCACTTCTCGGAACTTAATCCTCTATCGGGCAAGTTACTGTTTTTTGTTATTTACACAGTTCTAAAATACATGTTCCATTCACGTTACATGTGTTTTCAGGTATTTTTATATTTACTTATAGGATTTATTTTTTTTAAGGAACCAAATATGGTAACTTCATTGACCTTGATTTTCTACAGAATACTTTTTTTTTTTTTTAATTTTATTTCACAAAAGTAATAAACTCTTGTTAGGTCCTCCAATAACACACTAGGTACCATGAAGCTATTCTATTCTATTCTATTCTATTCTATTCTATTCTACTCTACTCTACTTTAACTCTACTTTAACTCTACTTTACGCCATGCTACTCTACTCTACTTTAACTCTATGCCACGCTACTCTATTCTACTCTACTCTACTCTACTCTACTCTACTCTAGTCTACTTTAACTCTACTCTATTCTACTCTACTCTACTCTATTCTACTCTACTCTACTTTAACTCTACTCTACTCTACTTTAACTCTACGCCACGCTACTCTATTCTACTCTACTCTAGTCTACTTTAACTCTACTCTATTCTACTCTACTTTAACTCTACTCTACGCCACGCTACTCTATTCTACTCTACGCTACTCAACTCTATTCTATTCTACTCTACTCTACTCTACTCTACACTACTCTACTCTACTCTATTCTATTCTATTCTATTCTATTCTATTCTACTCTACTCTATTCTATTCTATTCTATTCTATTCTACTCTATTCTATTCTATTCTACTCTACTCTACTCTATTCTATTCTATTCTATTCTACTCTACTCTATTGTATTCTATTCTATTCTATTCTATTCTATTCTACTCTATTCTATTCTATTCTATTCTACTCTACTCTACTCTACTCTACTCTTATTTCACAAAAGTAATAAACTCTTGTTAGGTCCTCCAATAACACACTAGATACCTTAAAGTAATGGTACTAATGTAAGGAATGATGTTCAAAGGGCTCATGTGGATGTGGACAGGGGTCTGGACCAGCACACATGTTGGTCTAATGTTCTAAAAGTGAGGTTCTAATGTTCTAAAAGGGAGGTTCCTTCCACCTTACATGTGTTTTTCTTGAATTTTTATATATACTTCTTGTATTTTTTATTTAGTTATTTATTTTTGCTACTTACAGGTAAGGAACCAAATATGGTAACTTCACTGACACTGATTTTCTACATAACAATAAAAAATATATATATATATTTTAAAAAATCATAAATGGGATAAATTCTTGTCCTGTCCTTCAATAACACAATAAGGTTGAAATTAAGAATTTCAGAGTATTTCTATGAGTGAACTATAAAAGGTTGAACCTTTATCAGGTAAGTGACTATTTTTGGTCATTTCCACATACCTTACAACGCAGTGACAGTAACAGTTCCAGTGAGGACTGTGAGTCACCAACCTCAGGTCCAATGTGGTCTCCAGGGTCTGTAAGGTCCACCTCTGCATGAACAGTGAGTGGACCTGCTTTGTTTGGTACCATGAAGTAATGGTACTAATGTAAGGAATGATGTTCAAAGGGCTAATGTGGATGTGGACAGGGGTCTGGAACAGAACACATGTTGGTCTAATGTTCTAAAAGTGATGTTCTAATGTTCAACAGTACATGTTACTTTCACATTATACATGTTTTTCTTGTATTTTGTATATTTACTTACAGGTAAGGAACCAAATATAATAACTTCATTGACATTGATTTTCTATATAGGGTGCTTGCACAGGTCTTGAAAGTCTTGAAAAGTCTGGAATTTTGTGTGAAAGTCTTCAAGTATGGAAAAAAATTATCTCGTTGCCGAATTTTAGATTATGCTCAAAGGCACGTAATCATGTAAGATATGAAATACGCCAGGAAAATATAAAAGACTTGATCTGATTTCTGTAACCGGTCGATACTGGAATGATTCTAGTGAAACTGATTTGTGCGATATTCATGCACTTTTGTGGTTTTCATATGTTTTGAAAACATTTCGGTCAGTAAAACACAATTTACTGCAAATTATGCATTCATTCATGAATTTATTAACGTGAGCTTTTCTACTACACACAGCAGGTACAATCTCAACCAAAAAAGTAGGAACACAAGTATAAAAGTACATAAAGTCAAGGTCTGGGGGAAAAAATATCAGTTTTGAAAAAGTCTGTACTTTTATTTGGATAAAGAGCAAACACCATATCTACATGAAAAGAAAAAGAAAAACTACACAAAAGTAACAAGTGGTTCCAGGCACAACAAACCCCTCATACGTATTGTAGCTTATTTTGGCATCAATCCAGCTGATGTCATCTAGGGGTGTTAGAAAATATCGGTTCTGCAATATATCGCGATATTTCATTTCTCAATACTGTATCGATATTAAAAAGTACTGTATCAATATTTTTAGGTATTTATTTTAATGCAGATATGGTGGAGGTTCATTTTTGTTTTTTTAATTTTTTTCTTATTGTTTATATTTTATTTATTATTATTTAACACTGTTTTATCAAATAATGGTTATTTGGAGCATCCTAAAAACACCTTTTACTGTCTGAGAGGCAGATGGTAATTCCTTTGTTGGGATTACACAAAAATAAGGTTACGATGTTAGTTATAAACTAATAGAATATGAACAAACAAGCAAAAAATTGCCTTTTTAACAGTATTATGATATATCGTATTGTGATCCTAGTATTGTGATTTGTATCGTATCACCATATTCTTGCCAATATGCAGCCCTAATGTCATCATGTCTATGTGTATGCTGATGTCATCATAGACAAAAGTTCACCCATTTTAAGTAAATAGGGGAAAAACGATTTTTAAAAAAATGTGAACTTTGTCCTACTTCTCTCAAAATGTAATCACATCTATTCTGGGTCACTGGCAATCTATAAACCCAATTTAGTATGAATTCAACCAATAGTTTTGCTGCTAGAGTGTTAACAAACAAACAAACAAGTGGTTCCAGGCACAACAAGCCCCGCCCCTCACACGTATGGGGAAAAAATATCAGTTTTGAAAAGTCTGGAATTTTTATTTGGATAAAGAGCAAACACCCTGTACATGAAAATAAAGAAAGAGAAAATTTCACTAAAGTAACAAGTGGTTCCAGGCACAACAAACCCCGCCCCTCGCACGCATTGTAGCTTATTTTGGCATCGGTCCAGCTGATGTCATCATGTCTATGCATGTGCTGATGTCAGCATAGACACATTCCACCCATTATAAGTAAATGGGAAAATATATATTTTTTTTTAATTCATTAAAAAAATGTGAACTTTGACCTACTTTTCCCAAAATGTAACCACATCTATTCTGGGTCACTGGCAATCTATAAACCCAATTTAGTATGAATTCAACCAATAGTTTTTCTGCTAGAGTGTTAACAAACAGACAAACAAACAAGTGGTTCCAGGCACAACAAGCCCCGCCCCTCGCACATATGGGGAAAAAAATATACGTTTTTTAAAAAGTCTGGAATTTTTATTTGGATAAAGAGCAAACACATGAAAATAAAGAAAGAGAAAATTTCACTAAAGTAACAAGTGGTTCCAGGCACAACAAACCCCACCCCTCGCATGTATTGTCGCTTATTTTGGCATCGATCCAGCTGATGTCATCATGTCTATGCATGTGCTGATGTCAGCATAGACACATTCCACCCATTATAAGTAAATGGGAAAATTTTTTATTTTTTTTAATTCATAAAAAAAAATGTGAACTTTGACCTACTTTTCCCAAAATGTAATCACATCTATTCTGGGTCACTGGTAATCTATAAACCCAATTTAGTATGAATTCAACCAATAGTTTTGCTGCTAGAGTGTTAACAAACAGACAAACAAACAAGTGGTTCCAGGCACAACAAGCCCCGCCCCTCACACGTATAGGGAAAAAATATCAGTTTTGAAAAGTCTGGAATTTTTATTTGGATAAAGAGCAAACACCCTGTACATGAAAATAAAGAAAGAGAAAATTCCACAAAAGTAACAAGTGGTTCCAGGCACAACAAACCCCGCCCCTCGCATGTATTGTAGCTTATTTTGGCATCGATCCAGCTGATGTCATCATGTCTATGCATGTGCTGATGTCAACACTGACACATTTCACCCATTATAAGTAAATGGGAAAATTTTTTCAATTCATAAAAAAAGTGAACTTTGACCTACTTTTCCAAAATGTAACCACATCTATTCTGTGTCACTGGTAATCTATAAACCCAACCTGGTATGAATTCACCAGTAGTTTTGCTGCTAAAGTGTAAACAAACAAACAAACCGAACCAAAAACAGTACCCCTTCCCTCCCTTTCGGGGGTGGGGTAATAAAGTCTTGTTATGTCCTCTAATAATCCACTAATGTTGCCGTTTCTAATCCCACAGTATTCCTTGGAGTGTCCTGTAAAGGGTTAAAGTGAACACAGCTCACCGTAGCGGCGCTGGGGGGAGTTAATACACGGCACGCAGCGATGCACAACACGGTGACACAAACACCTCACAGCTGCTGTCCCCAATTACAACTCCACTGTACGAGCGGCGGAAGCGCCACTTCTCCACCACTAACGCCGCTTTCTAATTAAACCCAATCAAACCAGGCACATCTAACGTTTACACTAAACGAGCCTCTATAAATAAATGGATCTAATTTAGGCATTCAGGCATGAAAGGCTTCACAGCAACGCCTGAACTCTGTTCCACCTTGCTGGAAGAAACAAACAAATTAGCCAAGTTACATTAAAGCCTGCCTGCTGTGCACGACAGGTAGCTATTTTCAGGTTGAGTTTGTGTCTCAGATCTGCAGCTGGAGATGGCATCTGTAAAAGAAGCTGCACAGACTTTATTTCACTGGTGGAGTTTAAGTACACGGTGCTTTGAAAACCCGTAATTTAAAGAAATAAAATCAATTAATTGCTTTCCAACAACACAAACTAATAAAAAATCCATCCTGTTTTCTACAGGTTACTGTTATTAAAGGTAACCAGTCATTATCAATCCTGGAAATAGGCATGGAGAGCTAACCACGGGGAGGACTCCACAGAAACACTGAAAGAAAACTAGACCGAAGGCTCCAGACTGGAAGACCTCAACTACTGGGACATTTATATCCAGCAACTGTGTGTAAAATGGGAATAACTTTATATCCTGTATATTATACCATCATTCATTCATTTATTATCTGAACCCCCTTTATCCTCACTAGGGTCATGGGGGTCATTGGAGCCTATCCCAGCTACTTATGGGTGAAGGCGGGGTACACCCTGGACATGTCAGCAGTCCACTGCAGGGCTGTGTTTATTCTTTATATTGTTTATTTATTCTATTTTATTTTTTACCTTTTTAAATGAACATTGAACAAAGTGAGAGAGAAGCAGTATCTCAGTTCAGACAGGACATTGATTCATACTACCTGGTCAGCCAGACATTTTGTTTCTTTTGCATATTACATGCCATAAATCTTACCCCCCCCCCCCCACACACACACACACACACACATTATGATAACTTAATGTAAATGTAAATATTCTTAAATATTCTAAATATCCTCATGTTTTCATTGGGGTTTGTTTGTTTGTCTGTTAGCAAGATAAGTCAAAAAGTTATGGACGGATTTGGATGAAATTTTCAGTGAATGTTGATACTGGCACAAGGAACAAACGATTACATTTTGGTGGTGATACGGGGGGGGGGGGGGGGGGGGGGGGTGACCTGCTTTGGTGGAGGTCTGCTCTCTCCAAGTGCTTTTCTAGTTGTACATAAGGTTCCTTGTCACTTGGTGTCACTTCAATAAAGGTTATTGGAAAAAGAAAAAAAAAAAACAAAAAACTATAAATAAATAATATTAAAATAATAAACAAAGGAATGATTTTTTTTTTTTAAATTACAAATAATAAAATAATAATAATTCCCCCCCCGACGCGCCTGATCACCACCAAAATTTGATCATTTGTTCCTTGTGCCAGTATCAACATTTCAACATTTCCTGAAAATTTCATGAAAAAACGTCCATAACTTTTTGAGTTATCTTGCTAACAAACAAACAAACAAACAGACAGACACACCCGATGAAAACATAATCTTCTTGGCGGAGGTAAAAATAAAAAATAAACTGTGTCCATTTCAACAAGATTTCATAAACAAGAAAAGCCCTCAGAGAGCACAAACCCCCCCGCGGATCACCACCAAAATTGAATCATTTGTTCCTTGTGCCAGTATCAACATTTCCTGAAAATTTCATGAAAATCCGTCCAGAACTTTTTGACTTATCTTGCTAACAGACAAACAAACAAACACGCAAACACACAAAGCAAAGTGATCACAATAGCTCCTGGATTCAAAATCTTTGAATCCTTGAATAAACTCACACCGTATCCAGTTTTCTATATGTCAATTATACAATGATGACACCCATGAATCATAGGCTGTTCTGTAAACCAATACACAAAAATAATAAATGAAATAACAATAATAAAATGTCATCAGCATGCCTCATCCATCTGTGGTAAACAACGAAGCCAACATAAGAGTCATGCTGTTATAATAGTGGTATTTATGTGGATGAAAGAAATCATCCTGTTGGCACTCTACTGAAGACACTAAGTTGAGATGTTTATTTTGCTCCAGTAACATTTGCTGGTATAAATGTACATGTGTGCGTGCATTCAGTCCACACTGCTGGTTTGTCAGTGGATGATGGTCGGAGCAGGAGTCACACTGAGCCGTTCATCCTACGTTTGACAAACTTGTCTCCTGTTGTAAAACCATGACAACTGGCATCTGTGAACATCTACGACTGTGTGTGAGAGCCACGACCAAAGATGTTTCAGCATTTAATCATCTTTCATCAGTCCTCCAAGCTTTGGAAGACTACTGTCCTGTCTGTAACGATGATGAAAATACTATGGGGGGGGGGGGGGGGGGGGTTAAAGGAAAGGAAAGGAAAGGAAAGGAAAAAGGAAAGGAAAAAGAAAGGAAAAGTTAAGGAAAGGAAAGGAAAAGGAAAGGAAAGGAAAAGGGAAAAAAGGAAAGAGGAAAAGGAAAGGAAAAGGAAAGGAAAGTGTAAAAGAAAGGAAATTAAAGGAAGGGGAAAGACAGGAAAGGAAAGCAAAAAAGAAAGGAAAGAAAAGGACAACAAAGGAAAGGAAAAAGGAAAAGCAAAAAGGAAAAGAAAGGAATGGAAAGGAAAGGAAAGGAAAAAAGAAAGGAAGTATAAGGAAAGGGAAAGACAGGACAGGACAGGACAGGAAAGGAAAGGAAAGGACAGGACAGGAAAGGAAAGGAAAGGAAAGGAAAGGAATGGACCAATGACCTCCTGGGCTCATTTCCACCTTAGATTGTTAATCAGCGGTTGCCATGGTGATAATCAGTCAAAAACAGCAGAGTACGTGGATGGAACGGTCTGAATGATCTGATCTTCACTTCCTTCACAGATCAGTCCCTGGTCGTCGAGGCCTTTATGATAAAATCTCAGGTTTTCATTTGTATGTGTGTGCTGCATGGAAGTGTTTATACCCCCCACCCCCACCCACCCACCCACCCAAACACCCGGGAGGGTTTTGAAGTGTGAAATGGGTAAAGGCGTCTCAGAAAGCACCGCCGCTCACACATGGACATAGAAACTCTCTCAACCTGACATATTTTTAAAGACCCTCCCTGTCCACATATTTTTGTGCACTTTGGGCGTGGGTCTGGCCTCCTGCCTCGGATCAACCACATTTTCCACAAGGAGGAAACCCATAAATGATAGTTCAGAGTGAACTGAACTCTGCTGTGCTGACCCGCTGTTGTGAACCACAGTATTCAGCCAAACCTTTGGTAAACTTCCTCAAAAGACTGAAATCCTGCGGTTTGGAGGTGAGCTGGGCAGGAGTTACTCGACAAAGGAGTTCCACATTTGAAGGTCCTTGTAAATTTGACTGTTATTGTGAAGCTCAAGGGTGTCCTGTGGAGGTTTTTTTATCACAAAATACAAGAATTCAATGTGGACATGCAATGTTAAGAACCCATCCCACAGGTCTACAGGGTGGGGAAGCAAAATTTACAATATTTTGAGGCAGGGATTGAAAGTCATGAGAATTTATTTGCCACAAGAAAATGTACATAATAGAAAATGTTTTTATTCTATGTGTCCTCCTTCTTTCTCAATAACTGCCTTCACACGCTTCCTGAAACTTGCGCATGTGTTCCTCAAATATTCGGGTGACAACTTCTCCCATTCTTCTTTACTAGTATCTTTAAGAAAGTGGACATTGCTGTGTGATGTTCTATTGGTAGCATGTTCTAAAACGCCCCAAACAGCAGAATCCAGAGGGTTTAGATCTGGGCTAGAGGGCGGACATAAACATGATTCCCAAAAATTGCTAAAGTTGGATTTGTTGCTGTTGTCAACAAGTGTTTTGGTGTTCTTGTGTAAGATTTTAACTTCAAATCATATTTTACTGCATTTCTAACGGTCTTGTTGTCTACCTCCCAGGTCTCCCAAAAAGCAGCACAGACAGACTTCAGCTGATTCAGAACTCTGCAGCTAGGTTATTAACCAAAACCAAGAAGAGACAGCACATTACTCCAGTGTTGGTTTCCCTGCACTGGCTACCGGTAACCTACAGAATTGATTTTAAGATACTACTCCTCACGTATAAAGCTCTAAATGGAACCGGACCAAGTTACATTGCAAACTCACTGATCGATTATGTACAAACTAGAACACTGAGGTCATCAAACGCAGGGTTACTAGCGACTCCCAGAAATATTACAAAGAAAATGGGGGACGCAGCCTTTACTAACTATGCACCAAAGTTATGGAATACAATTCCAAAAGACATTAGAGAAGCCAGTTCACTGAATATATTTAAAACCAAATTAAAAACATTTTTATTCTCATCAGCCTTTGAAAGGAGATAAAAATGGGGTCACAATTCAGGAACCAGGAATGTGCGGTTTTTTATTTTTATTTTATTTTATTGTATTTCTGTTTTTATTTTTTATTTTATTGTATTTCAAATTTCATCTAATTTCTTGCACTTCAAAAATTCTATGCATAGTCAAATATTTTAATGTGCGCTGTTTTTATATTTATTTTTACTTTTTTGTATTTCTAATCAAATCTTAATGTATTTTAATATTGTATTTTTTTCAATCAATGTGAAGCACTTTGGGCTACAATTTCTGTATGAAAGGTGCTATACAAATAAAGTTTATTATTATTATTATTATTACCTCAAGTTCAATTGCCATTTTTCTCATGGATTTGGTTGGATCCTTTAGGATTTTGGATTTGAGAGCTTTAATAAAAACTTTGGTACGTTTTTTGTTGTTTCCTCCACTTCCAGACTTTCTCGTAATAGTTTTGCTCATAGTCATTCTCTTCTTTCCATTATAAACAGTCTTTATGGACACTCCAACTATTTTTGAAATCTCCTTTGGTGTGACGAGTGCATTCAGCAAATCACACACTCTTTGACGTTTGCTTTCCTGATTACTCATATGGGCAAAAGTTTCTGAAAAGGTATGGATAATAGTGTTAGGTATGATTATGACATCAATATATGTTTGGTTTCAAAACAATTGACGTAGTGCCTGCTGAGAAAAAACAACTAAATGTTCATTGTAAATTTTGCTTCCCCACCCTGTAATGAACCCTTTAAGTGCCAAATTCGTATTACTGCGACAAGCAACGTAACTGAATCAAACAATACTAACTAGAAAAGCCCCCCCGCCCCGATCACCACCAGTACTTAATCATTTATTCCTTGTGCCAGTATCAACATTTCTTGAAAATGTCATCAAAATCCGTCCATAACTTTTTGAGTTATCTTGCTAACAGACAAACAAACAACAAATCTATTACACTGGTCAACAACAAATTTATTGTTGAAGTTTTTTGAGCTGATTTAGGATAATTTGGGTGTGCTGAATCCAAAAATCACGTTAATTTGCTCAATCAGGTCAACTTTCTGAACTATGCTACATATTGGCTTTTTAACAGTTTTGCTTACATTTATGGGCATTTTCACATCATATGATACAAAATTCTTTCCTATTTCTTGCAATAAACGAGTTCTGAAGATTTTACTTTTGCCAATTTATGATTAATGGTTTTTTTAATATTACAGGTGAATGAAATGGCTTCGACTAGAAGATCTTGCAAAAATAAGCCTGATGTATTCTGCTGCATCTGCGGTGAATACATAATAAATAATAAATACATCCTGTTAGAAAATTATTTTTTTTCTCTTAAAACGTATTTTGGGTGAGAACTATATAAAAAAAAAATCAACTGATAAAGTCACAAAAATGTAATCAATTTTGTGAGAAGATCAAATTTTTCAAAATCAAATTAGCAAAAAAAACCTGACCTGATTGAGAAAAACAGATGTCATTTTTGGATTTGTGCAAAATGGTCCGAATTCAGTTGAAAAAACCTAGACAACTTGCAAAAAACGTTTTTTTGTAACCCAGTGTGATTCTCTATAATTCTATTCAAAGTGAAGAAGAAAATCCAGTTTTTTATTTATCACCTTAGCTTTTTTTTTTTTTTATAAATTAGTCATTTGTCTAACGTCTAATTACTTTCACTTCTATTATGAATCTACTTAAATTCTTTTTCTACTTCTTCATGCACATTCAGAAATTAAACCTGTTTATTCTATGCCTCATACTTAATCTTACTTTGTCTGTGAAACAAGGCGGCATATTCGATTTTTTTGTGTTATAACCCGAGAAATGGGGAACTACCACCCCCCCCCCCCCCCCCCTCCCAAGGGCACAACACTCTGGAAACCTTTGAACGCAATTCCACTGCAAATGTACAACACTTTTCAAAGCCTAATTCTAGCCTTGGCTAGGGATTGAACAGTTAAATCACAACTCTCTAAACCGTGGTGTCGTGATTGAAGCGGTCATTTCCAAATGAGAGCGGAGACCAGTTTTCCCTCCGCCCGCCTTGTCCATCCATCCTCGTTATAAAAACCCCCTTTAGCGCCTCGGCGTCCCGCGCCCCGACACGACTCTACTCTTGAAACCACCCGGTATTAAGACTGACTCTTCAATCCCAGACGATCGATGCCGCCACTTACCAACCCAGTCACACCGCTGATTACAGAGGCCCTCAATTTGCGGTGATTTTGGTAGAAGTGAAGGAGGAGGAGGTGGAAGGAGGTGGAGGTGAACTGTGAGATGAGCCGGGCTCCCCGTTGGGTCTGGTGGGGGGATAATAAAGCTGTGCTGCCTCCAGGTGTAGATGGTTGGAAGGAACTAACTTCATTGCTTACAGTAGATGCTCTGAATGTTCCTTTCTAAATCATTTTACCCTTTGATGACTTGGAAAATAACCTCGCCAGGAGGGCGTCGCAGTCATCCGCTTTGTCGGCAAAAGCAGTTGATGTTGTGCTGCCGTGTGACAATGCATGTTTGTCAACCTCCTGCCGCCTGATAATTATGAAAACGCACATGCATTCCTGCCGGCCCAGTCAGTCAAAAAACTGGGGGGACTGTTTTTTTTTTTCTTAAAGTGTACCTGTGCCAGACTGATCTCATGAAATCGCGTCATATGTCCATGTCAGGTTCGTGCTGATTACCTCCGCCAAGGAGGTTATGTTTTTGCCAGGGTTTGTCTGTCTGTTTGTTTGTCTGTCCGTTAGTGTGCAACATAACTCAAAAAGTTATGGACAGATTTTGATGAAATTTTCAGGGTTTGTTGGAAATGGGATAAGGAAGAAATGATTAACTTTTGGGGGTGATCCGGAAGAAATCCTGGATTCTGGATCACTTTGAAATTTTCGTTAACATTGTGGTAAATGGGGCCAAAATTTTCGTTTCCCAATATCTCGCTTAATTGTTGACCAAAACTCATGAAATTTAACTCAGGAACTGACAATGGGGTCCTCTATCACATTTCAAAGGCTGATCCGGATCTGATCCAGAAGGCGGATTTTATCTCAATTTATATAAAAAATGGGGGTGCCCTTACTTTTTGGCCTACTGTGCCTTTAATATTAAAGGTAGAAATTTCTGACAAGCGCCATCGTGTAGCTCAGTCAGTTCCGCATCGGGAGTATGCCACCGGATTTCATGTAGCTTTAATACTTAAGGAGCTAGATCCAGAAGAAAACCGCCATTACGAGAAATGTGATTTTTGTGAATAACTACTGAACTAATAAGGATATAATTATGAATCCAGTTGCTAATGGTATGTTTTCATGGTCAAGGAATCTTAAAATCTAGGTAAAATAAATATGGGACTAATATTTATGGTGGAAATCACAATATGGGGGAATTGTGCAAATCTCATGCAATTTGACTCAGAGATTTACAATGGGGTGTTCTATCAAATGGCAAAGACTGATCCGGATCTTTCAAAAAGTTATGGACAGATTTGGATGAAAATTTCAGGAAATATTGATACTGGCACAAGGAACAAATGATTAAATTTTGGTGGTGATCGGGGGGGGGGCACTGATCTGCCTTGGCGGAGGTCTGCGCTCTCAGAGTGCTTTTCTAGTTTTAAAGTGCTTTTATTGACTTATAAAATTTTAAATGGAGCGGCACCTTCTTACTTGACAGAGCTGGTTAGACTATATGCACCTTCTCGTGCCCTTCGCTCTCAAGGATCTGGCCTTCTGACTGTGCCTAAAGTCAGGAAAAAGACTGTCGGTGAGCGAGCCTTTTCCTTCCGTGTGCCAACACTTTGGAACAGTCTTCCTCTGGACATAAGGCGGACATGCTCTGTGGATGTTTTTAAAGCAAAGCGCAAGACCCACTTGTTCACTCTGTGTTATAAGTCGTGATCTTCTTTTACTGTTAATGTTTTTAGCCTTTATGTTTTATCGTTTTATTGTGATTGATTTTATATCTGTACAGCACTTTGATTGAAAACGCTTTACAAATAAATTATTATTATTATTATATGTCACGCCAGTCCCTATGGCATTTAGCGTGCTATACGTAGGTATTTTCATCCTTTTACGTGTTATTCAACGCCATTTGATCGCGTGTCAGATCTGCGGTTTACATATCCGTAACCCCTAACTGTAACCGCTAATCGTGTGGTATTTAACGTGGCATGAACATACACGCAGAAAGCTTAAAAAACGGCACCTAAAAGGGGCAAATATGGAGTGTATATTTACGCGATTCATGATATCGCGTTTGTCATGCTCGCAATATTAATTGTGCTTTGTGTGTTACTTATAAGCAAACGAGGCTCAAATTCATAAAAATAAAAAATTCGCCATAAATGCACCACACGAGACCCTTTTATAGCGTTAATTACAGGCGGGGGCAGAACCTATGAGGAGCAGCCACTGTCGGCCGGAAGTGACATACCATCGTTGTTTCCGGGTGATGGAGTGCGAGTAAGCGGGCAGCAGTCAGTGAGTGAGATTGAGTGGAAAGCTCATGTTCAAGAACCAAATAAAATTCATGATTATTGGAGGTAATTCATTTATCAGACAGGGGTAGTTGTTTGTTTACCTACTTTACTAATTTCAGCTACTCCCCGTAACATTCGTCAGAAGCAGGTAAACAAACAACTACCACAGTCTAATAAATGAATTACCTACAATAATTATATGTGTAAGACAGTATGAACCTTTACCAGAGTAAGTTTATGGCAACGTAACTTAAGACCCACCATATCAAATGTAATACATTTTAAATACTTTTTAACCCTGTAATGTGTGAATCATTAAATCATTGACAGAAAATTCCAGTTCTTTGAAACTGGAGCCTTTATTGGTCCTTCTGAACAACCCAAAAATTATTTTTTCAAATATCATTTTCCATGTATGACTTTCAATTTTGTATCATATTTGATACATCAGGTCTCAGTGCTCAAATATGATTATTTTTGAACAAACAAAAACATAATATAACACAAACATGTCTAACAAATTGGTAATTCCTTTTCAAAATTGTCACAGTTTTTCCTCCTTCCTCATGAATGACAGTCTTGTAGTGTCACTGGAAAGGCCTCTAGTGAATGAACTCCTCCCCCTGGTGGATTATATGTGTATTGCATGTATCTAATTGTATACATTAGGTTTTTCAAGGAAAAAAATATCACACTGATCATGTAGAGGGCTTCAAAACTCATGGATCAAATATGATACGTTTGGCGTTATAGGGTTAAGGTATTAAATGCAGATTTGTAAATTCAAGACTTTCTAAGACCCCACGGGAACCCTGTTAAAAAGTTTAGATTTCAGTGGATTTATTCCCACTTTCTCCCATGTTTGTCTAGTAATTTTTCTAGCATCCAAGCCAAATAAAAGTACTTTCAAGAACAGGCTCGAAAACACATGTTCAGCATCACTGTGAACTTTTTTTTCCTTTTTTTTTTTTTTTTTAAACTAAATCAATGCCATGTGAGAATGCGTGTTTGTCAGCCTCCTGCTGCCTGATAATTATGAAAACACACATGCAGTCACACCTGCAAAAAAAAAAAAAAAAAAAAAAAGTGGGGGGATATTTTTTCGTAATAGCTGACAACCTGAAAAAGAAAAAAAAAACTGCTGTTGAAGAGACTTCCTGCAGATTTCTCAGGTCACACACATCGACTATTTCCTGCTGTTTAAAGAACATCAAACCCAATTTGGCTGTGAATATCACTGCAAACCAGTTTCTCTGTGATTCCACCTTAAAAGGGTGGAAGCAGGGGGAAAGTTGGAGACAAAAGACGAACGCTTCCGCACGTTTCTTGGATGTTGGATTACAGAGCGAAGACGGCGCAGGGAACTTCAACGGAGCAAAAAAAGCACAACGCGACTGATTCCGTGACATGCCTCTGTGGGAACACGAAAAACACCGGTGGGAAGAAAACGACATTCAAATGAGACTGTTATACATCTGTCACTTGTACCACAGAGTTCCACACAAATAGTAACATCCAAGAACAGGAGGGGACAACTCCATAAGCTGAGAGCTGCTGTTGTGTTTGTTTCTCTTTGTGCTTCTTCAAAGACGACTCGTCCAACTATCCACTTATCTGTCTGTCAGTCTGGATAATCCCCGCCCCCCCCACCCCTCCCCCTCCCCTTTGCGCTGTTTTATTGTCAGCGTTGATCTTCATCACTCGTCTTAATGAGTTCCATTGGAGCTCATTTGAGGCTGTGATTAGATTCCTGCTAATAAATTATGTGTGTTCTCAGCAGGTTTCTATCTTGGTGTTGGCCAGAACACAGCATGTGTGTGTGTGTGTGTGTGTGTGTGTGTGTGTGTGCACACGAGTGTGAGTGTGTGTGTGTATACACTGTAAGCCTGGAAGTTGTATTTACTAAAATGCTTTAATTACAATTTACTTAAATAATTTAAATTTTATTACATTAGTATAAAATGTTAAGTGTATAGGGATGTAATGATTTATAAACTTTTTTTTATTGTATACATCAGCAGCAAAGCAGTTTATCAAAACATTTAAGAAGCAATGTGTAGTTCTCCACTATGTGGACATTTAGCTGCCATGCAATTTTTTTCGTAATACATACAAAAGTGTAAAAAACAAAACAAAACAAACAAACAAACAAAAAAAACAAAAACAAACTAGAAGCACTTGGAGAGCGCAGACCTCCGCCAAGGCTGATCAGTGGCCCCCCCCCGTGGGCCCCCCCACGCCAAGGAGGTTATGTTTTTGCCAGGGTTTGTTTGTTTGTTTGTCTGTCTGTCTGTTTGTTTGTCTGTCCGTTAATGTGCAACATAACTCAAAAAGTTATGGACAGATTTTGATGAAATTTTCAGGGTTTGTTGGAAATGGGCCCCCCCGTGGGCCCCCCCACCCCCGATCACCACCAAAATTTAATCATTTCTTCCTTATCCCATTTCCAACAAACCCTGAAAATTTCATCAAAATCTGTCCATAACTTTTTGAGTTATGTTGCACACTAACGGACAGACAAACAAACAAACAAACAAACCCTGGCAAAAACATAACCTCCTTGGCGGAGGTAAAAAAAAACAAAAACAAAACAGATAAACAAAAAAAACAAAAAAATATAAATGGGTGCTTACGGTTTCAGTATTTCTCACATATAAAAAAAAACAATCATAGCATTACAATACTTCTGGGTTCTTCAAACATCACACATATTCACGCAGAAAAACACAAAGCGAAGAAAAAACACATGGAGATTACAAAAAAAAAAAAAGGGGACACCTTTAGAGGAATAACAGATTCTGGATGGCTAAAGGATACAAACTTGATCCATTTGTCACAAATACGATAAAATGTATCCCTCTGAATTCAAAAATAAAAAACCAAACAAAACGAAAACCAAAAACTGGACATACCCCCCCCCCCAAAAAAAGGGGGGGGGGGTCCATTTATCACAAGAAAAAGAAGGAAGTGATTCAAAAAAAGTCAAGAAGGGCTGCCATTTATTATAAAACTTAAAAGGGATGGCTTTCAAAGAATACTCAATCTTTTCAATTTTTAAGAAGGACATAATATCTTTATGTAATGATGTAATGATTACCGGTATAACGATAAACCGCAGTAAAATTGCCAATGGTTAGTATTACTGTTGAAATTCTAATTGTCATGATAACCGTGTTTGATTACCGCACTTTTCCAGAGAAAATGCCTCTGTAAAGATCTGCTTTTATGTCAAATATTTGAGTATAGTTTTGATTTGTTAAAATTTAAATTGTATATACCTAATATTTGGAACCAATATTCACTTTTAAAGTCTTTGAAAAGGTTCGTTAAGCATCTTTGTGCTGTTTATACAATAAAGTATATAAATTTTTCAAATCAAATTTTATATTTTTTTGTGTTTTCTGGCCTTTTATGTTGATATAGTAGGTTAAAGTGAAAAAAATAACAGGCAGATGATATAGATGAAGTCGTGCTGAAAAAAAAAGATACCAAACATGGGTACAGTAAACATTTCTGTATATAGTATATAAAGGCAAAATCAGAAGTACTGAAAAACAGCCAAAATGGGCTCAGACCACTAAGGGTTAGGTATTTGATATTTATATTTGGTATTTGAATGTTTCTGGCAACAGAAAGTGCATTGTGCCTATTATTTATTTTATTTATTTATTTTCAAAATACAACTTGGTTAAATTATTTCAGTGTGTGTGTTAGTACTTTTTGAACATTTTGAGCACAATTTCAATAATACTGTGATAATAATGATAACCATGATAATTTTGGTCACAATAACCGTGATATGAAATTGTCATATTGTTACATTCCTATCAGTATATTCTACTAATTTGTAGACAGAGTCGAAAGTATGAAAAAGTTTCAGTTGAATGGATTTAAATCATTAAGTTTTAGTCATGACCACACCTTTGTATCTCCGCATTGCATTGTGGGTATTGGGCATGTTGTTGAAAATGTGTTCTTTTTCTGTGCAGGGGTTCAGCGGGGTTGTGGTGTTAGTGTTAATTTGGACTTCATGTGTGTATGGCAGTGTTTATTGTCCTTTTTGTATTTGTTTTTGTATTTTTGTAGAGCTGCACCATGAGTCAGAACCATAGGAAGAACAGTGGCTTTCCTGTTCATCTAGAATCATTCCTGTACAATGGAAATTTTAATACCACGCCAAATTAAAAGTGCTTCCTATACTGGCAAATGACATTGGGTTAACTTCCATCCACACTACAATATTAAATAATTATATGAAGCACTTTATACTGCAAAAAATTTTAACTTAAACCCACTTGGAATTGAGTGAACTGATGATATTCAGTCTAATGATTATGCAAAGCAATTGGCATTGCAACAAATTTTAAGTTAAATTAACTTGGCATTTAGTGTGTTGTACTCAAAATAGCAATTCCATTCAAATCAAGCATTTAAGTTTAATACACTCAAGTTTTCATTACTTACATTTTGTAAGGTCACGAGTTACCTCAGTTACCTTTTTTAACTAAACTCATCTTATCTGGTCTTACAGTGTACGTGTCTTTTTATGACGTTATTATGCATTTCCTGAGGACAGAATGGATTAGATCAGGGGTGTCCAAACTTTTTTTATAGAGGGCCAGATCTGATAATGTGGAGATTGCCAGGGGCCAGTGGTCCCTTTGGATGTTTTTTAAACAGTAAAAATTACTTATAAAAGCACTGTTCTACAACAATTTTATTTTCATTGTCACAATATCATTTTTTTTAAATGGCAATGTAACCAAATCTAAGCCACTCAGGTGTGAACAAGTTAAAAAAAAAAAAAAAAAAAAAGACATTTCTGCCTTCCTTTCACATCTGGAGTCAGATAACATAGAACAAACTGTATAGAGTATCTTAAACGTCCAAGAAGTTGATAAAAATCTGAACCCCACATTCATTTTAAACATGACTTATATGAGTAATCATTACTCATATATTACTCAGTAATGTAAAGTCTGTTAACGTTTCAGATGAAAACATATGACTCTTACTCTTGTCTTTCACAAAATCATTCAGAAAGTAATATTTGTGTCACATCTACAAGTACATAACACCAGCAGTTCTAGGCAACTAACCTGGCAACTTGGTATCCTGCCTTGGTGGTGAATTCATTGAACTCCCAGGTTCACATGAAGAGTCACTGTTGTGAGTTTAAAGCAGCTGGAATTTGCTTCACTTTTTCGGAACGCTCACTCCCTGCTAGCTTGTCGTATGCGTTAGCATGTTTTGTCTGCTCGTGTCTCTTTACATTGAATTCCTTAAACAAGGCAACAGTCTCTTGACAAAGTAGGCAAACATAATTGCCTCGATTTTCAGGGGAAAAAAATTGTAATTCTAATCTCTCTTGGAAGTGGCAGCCCTCACTGTCAACTTTCATTTTTTTATTTACAGGCGCCATGGTTACAAATTATCGAAAAGGGTTCACGGTAAGGTCACAGAGCCTGATAGAGTTAGAGTGGTGCTGCCACCATGAGGTGAAAGGAGAAACTGCATTTTGAACCTTTTATGATTCATGGACTCGGTTTAACAGTCCAAGCGGGCCATAAATAATACATTACAAAACCGAAGCTGTGGGCCGTATTAAATCTGACCGCGGGCCGTGATTGGCCCCCGGGCCGGACTTTGGACATGCCTGGACTAGATATTAACACCGTCTTCAAAGCCATTTCCAGTTCCTATATATTAACCCATAAAGACCCAAACATCTACTGATCTAAACTGTTTAATACCTGCTGATCCATTAATTCTATCAATCCGTGATCCATCCACTGATCCAACATCGATTTGCACCCATTATTTCAACATATTGATAAGTTGAGTGGCTTTAAAGTTATCAATCCTTAAAGACCCAAACGTCTACCGTCGACCAAAACCATCTACTGACTGTTTAACATCTGTTGATCCATTAATCCTATCAATACATGTAAATGACAGATGTAAAATACAGTTTGTCATCTTTTCATGGTCGTCAGTTATGACCCATTTGGACGTTCAGAGGCAAATGCTGGAAAATTAAGTAAATAGTCAGTAAAATGAACAAGAATAGGTAAAATAATCAATAAAATGAACAAAATTATTAAAAAATGGGAAAAAAAACAAATCAGCTACAAGAACAAAAGAAGCCACAAACTGAACAAAATTAAAGACATATGTTGAAATAATTGTTGTAAAATCAGTTTGTCATCTTTTCATGGTCATCAGATATGACCCATCTGGACGTTCAGAGGTGCCATAGTTACCGTGGAAACACCGTTATCTTCTACAACATTGATTCACCAGTAAAACCCATGGAGTTGGATCGATGACAGTAGAATAGAATAGAATAGAATAGAATAGAATCTTTATTTGTTACATGACATTGACAAAGATAATGACAATGAAATGGGAGTTGCGACAAATCGGTGTGTCATTCGTTCTTTCGGAAAACGAAAAAATTGCTAATTTTTTCATTATTCATGTACAAATCAAAAAAATGAGTTTTTCATTCTTACAATTGTACACACAAATGAAAATTGGAAATACGCAAACGGAGCAAATGTTGGCTTTCATGTTGGCATTTTTGATACCCTTGATACCCTTTGACACCCTTATACTAGATGGTTTCTAAAAGGGCCAATGTGACAAAATTTATATAATTGCTCCGACCCCCCCCGAAAGGGAGGCAAGGGGTATTATTTTGGTTTGGTTTGTTTGTTAACACTTTAGCAGCAAAACTATTGGTTGAATTCATACCAAATTGGGTTTATAGATTGCCAGTGACCCAGAATAGATGTGTTTATATTTTGGGAACAATAAGTCAAAGTTGAAATTTTTTTATGAATTTAGAAAATCGGTTTCTTCCCCCATTTACTTACAATGGGAAAAATTTCACATGTTTGTAGCAGCAAAACTAGTGGTTGAATTCATACCAGATTGGGTTTATAGATTGCCAGTGACCCAGAATAGATGTGATTACATGTTGATAAAAGTAGGTCAAAGTTCCCATTTTTTATGAATTTTTAAAAATCTTTTTATCCCCCATTTACTTAGAATGGGCAACATTTCAAATGTCTATAAAAACATCAATTTTGGGTCAATTTACTTCAAACTTGGCACATATATAGAGGAAATTGATATGTTGACATCAGCTGGATCGATGCCAAAATAAGTTATAATAAGTGCGAGGGGCGGGGTTTGTTGTGCCTGGAACCACTTCTTATCTTTTGTCTTCTCCAAGGATCAAGTTTGCTTATGTTTAATTTCGACAACCGAACCAGCCCGATTCAGACTCGTGGTGATCGTGTTTACGGATAAAAGAAACCAATGACGGTGCTGTTTGCAAGAAAAACAGTAAATGGTATGTTTCCACCCAGCTGCTTTTACTCTCATGTTGAATTTGCATCAAAAACACCTGAGTGAAATTGCAGGATACATAAAAAAAAAAAAAAGAGACTCCAAATAGTGCATATTTGGTGTTGGAGAGCTCCTCTATGGATGGAGGGTAAATATGTATGAGCCAAAAGACACAAATTAAACAAACAGAAATACCATCTTAGAGGAAAACAGAAATGAAATGCCACTGTGTACACAGAGCTCTAGAAGGAAATGTCAGACAAAGGTTTGGACAAACGGTGAAAGACGCTGAAATGTTAAATGGTTCAGACAAAGGCTCTGCGTCTGTCGGCTCCTCAATCAACACCACAGGCCTCGTGTTACTGTAGAACACACACTGTCGCCCATAGAGTTGGAATCATATCGTTTTTGTTTTTTAAACTCCTATTCCAGGGTTCCCCTTAAAAAGTCTTAAAAGTCTTGAATTTACAAATCTGCATTTAATACCTTAAAAAGTCTAAATTTGATATGGTAGGTCTTAACTCATGTTGCCATAAACTGTCGTAAACAGTCGAAGGTGTTGAACTGGTTTTAATTCAGGTTCCACATACAGACCAATATGATCTAAAGTAAAATAATAGCTTAATAACCTTTAACAACCTGAAATTTAAGTACAGTTTTAACAATAGTTTGTTTATTACTATAGGTTTTGATCCAGTTTGTATGTTGTGTTAATAATAAGCTGACACCTAATATTGTAGAAATTATTCTTATTTTAGTTCCACATTCCAAACTTCAGAATTTCAACAATATTATGCCTGTTACTAAATGTTTGTGTAACACTGTGTGTAATAAACATGTACAAAGAATAAGCCGAGGCATAATATTGTTTCTATTTATGTTATTATTTATTTATGCATATTAATATTTATGTTTATATATTTTTTTATAATATTGTAAATTGCACTTATTTGTCTTAAGAAATTACATTTTTCTGGTAATTCACATCTTTTTTGTGAAAGGATTATTTGTAAATATAAATATTTTCATAACTTAACGTTTTTTATTGCACTAAAATGGAGAAAAACTTGGAGTTGTCATAATTTATTGGTTATTATGTTATTATTTTAATGGTTTGGTCTAAACCACTGGAAAAAATCTAAATCTTACCAAGTATATTTTTCTCATTTCTAGTTCAAATATCTCATCACACTTAAAATAAGACATAATCACCTAAAGAGTAACTTTTCAGTGAGATATAAGAACTGATTTTGAGACAATAGATCTGGAAAATCTTATTTCAAGAAATTTTACCAAGATAATTTTCAATTGTTCCATTGGCAGTTTTTTTTTTTTTGCTCGAATTAAACAAACAAACAAACCAAAAAAATCTTGAATTAAGCAAAAACACAAGTTCTTATATCTCACTGAAAAGTTCCTCTTTAGGTGATTCTGTCTTATTTTAAATGTGATGAGATATTTGGACTAGAAATGAGAAAAATACACTTGGTAAGAGTTAGATTTTTGCAGTGTATTTGACTGTTTGCTTATTTTCATTGTGTTTTTCATTAATTCAAAAAACTCTGTTAAGTCCTGTGAGGCGACCTTGTTGTGATCTTGAGCTCTACAAATAAAAAATAAAATTGAATTGAACGTGGAACCTGAACTAAAATGAGTTTGACACCCCTACTCTATAGGGCTGTGTATCGGCAAGAATCTGGCAATAAAATACAAATCAGAATACGATATACAGTCTACTCTCGTTATACCGCCAACTGCTGTTCAATGCACACACATACACATACATATATAGCACAATATACACACACACATATAGCTGATATATATATATATATATATATATACAGTCTACTCTCGTTGTACCGCCAACTTCCGTTCACGGCCAAATTGGCGGTATAGCGAAAATGGCGTTACAACGGGTTGCGTCCATAATGTGCATGTCTTTACTATATGATGTCTATGCTGCCTCCGTTAACCCGTTCTAATTGCGTTTCTAAATAAATCTTGATTCTGTTATGTTGTAACGGATCATTTAAAGTGGGGAAACATTTTAAACATTATTATACCGTGTCGGGAAATGACACCCCATCATCTTGAGGCTTTGGCTTAATCCCACGTCCTCTTCCCGACATCCTGACCTACTGAGTGTTCTGCGATAAATGAACGGTGGCCGTTCCGTAGACCTACTCGTAGCTTGTTGCGATCAGCGTCTGGCGCGTTTGTTTCAGTGCATTGTTAAAATGTATGTGTACTCGATGGCAATCACGCTGGCGGTATAACGGTCGGGAAATCAATGGTATAAGTGTTGTTTGTGCATGGAACTGGGCTGGCGGATGGCGATAGGCGGAAATGGCGGTAGCTAATGGAATAATGCATTGGGGATTTTTGTGCAATGGTTTTGGTCGGCGGTGAGCGAAAATGGCGGTATAACGGCGGGCAGTTTAACGAGAGTAGACTGTATCATGATACAGTTAAAAAGGACATTTTTTGTTTCTTTCTTTTTTTTTAAATGATTATTTCCTTAAAGAATTGAATTACACCAGAAATATGTACAAATACTAAACACATTTTTATTTCATCCCAACAGGATCTAATGCTATATCACCAAATGTTCCTGTGATAAAACTTAAATTATATTTTACAGACATTACAAATTTTCATATTCTATTAGTTCAGAACTAACATCATAACATTGTTTTCGTTCAATCCCAACAAAGGAACTAACAATATTTGACAAAAGAGTGTTAAATATTAATAAATAAAAGATAAACAAAAAAGAAAAACAAAAATGAACCTCCACAATATCTGCATTTGAATAAATACCTAAAAATATCGATACAGTACTTTTTAATATCGATACAGTATTGTGAAATGAAATATCGCAATATATTGCAGAACCAGTATTTTCGTACACCCCTGCTGCTATAGTGTATCTGTTAGTGTGGATAAGGCAGTGAGTCACTGTCAGCCCCTCTGTGAGAAATTATAAGTGGAAAAAAAAAAAAAAACTCCCTTAAACATAAGAAAATTGTGAATCTATGTTAATGATTTTCCTAAACGTTTATTCATTTATTCACTCAGAGCTAATATGACCTATGGCTATGTGAAGCATTAAGGCAAGAGAATGAGTCATTAAAGAATTCAGTGAACAGGCTATAATTAAGAAGAGAGAGAAAAAAAAAAAAAAAGAAGGGGAGTCGCCGAGTCCACAAAGACACAGTCGGAAATAATGGCCCATATGTTTCTTATCTTCCTGCTTTCAAACAAACCCAACAAGTACAAACAAAGCAAATCTGCTTCCCTTCAAACCTAGAGCAAAAAAAAAAAAAAAAAGTTACTAGAATAAATGTCATTATACCGAGGAAGTGCACATGAATGCAGCACGGGGACCTCGACGCTCAAGGCTGGGACCCGTTTTTATATAAACATCAAAGAAACATGAAAGAAAACCAGAATGACAAGCACACACACACGCTCGATATCCTACCGAGTCGCTGAATTCCATCATACCTGACTCAACTCCAGAATACTTACTTAGCATATAATACCCCCGCCAAAGTCTAAAGACATGACAGTGCTGCATGCTCTGCACTTCTGTCTGTTTGAAGTACTCACAAAGCACAGATTTAAAGTGTCTCACAGCGTCTATAATGTCAAAGGAAGTGAGAGGACAGGTACGGAGTGACTGAAGAGGCTCCGAAGAAACCTGGACGCACTCGTACAGTCCCTTCAGATGGACAATAGCACAGCGCTGAAGAAAAAAAAGCACAGGTAGGAAGATGAAACAGAGACTAGAAAGTCCGGTTGGAAGGTTTTCCCAGACAGTGATGTATTGTACAGCAGTTTGCACTTCCTGCTCGGACGGTAAAACTAACAATACTTTTCCAAAGGTATTCTTCATGGTATTAATTCCATGGGTCTGTGCAGTAAATAGTGGAGGTGACGATGGACTGCAGCAAAAAGAGAAGCAAAGGGAGGAAGAGACCGGAGAACACAGTCATGATTAGAGCCTGACCGATGTGGGATTTTTGGGGCTGATGCCGATACTGGGGGCTAAAAAAAAAGCCGATATCCAATATAGCGGCTGATATGTGATATTGTGATAGTGTGGGGGGGTAGAAACCAAGTGCGAAATAGACTTGAGAACATGGTCATGATTAGAGCCCAACCGATATGTGATTTTTGGGGCTGATGCCAATATTGGGGGCTGAAAAAGCTGATATCCAATATATCGGCCAATATCTGATATTGTGATATTGTGATAGTGTGTGTGTGTGTGTGTGTGTGTGTGGGGGGGGGGGGGGGGGGGGGTAGAACCCAAATGAGAAATAGACTTGAGAACACGGTCATGATTAGAGCCCAACTGATATGGGATTTTTGGGGCTGATGCCGATACTGGGGGCTAAAAAAGGCCGATATCCAATATATTGGCTGATATCTGATATTGTGATAGTGTGTGTGTGTGTGTGTGTGTGTGTGTGTGGGGGGGGGTAGAAAATAATGAGAAATAGACTTGAGAACACGATCATGATTATGTGATTAGAGCCCGACCAATATGGGATTTTTGGGGCTGATCCCGATACTGGGGGCTAAAAAAAAGCCAATATCCAATATAGCGGCTGATATCTGATATTGTGATAGTGTCGCACTTGGTAGAAACCAAGTGCGAAATAGACTTGAGAACATGGTCATGATTAGAGCCCAACCGATGTGGGATTTTTGGGGCCGATGCCGATACTGGGGGCTAAAAAAAAAAGCCGATATCCAATATAGCGGCTGATATGTGATATTGTGATAGTGTGGGGGGGGGGGTAGAAACCAAGTGCGAAATAGACTTGAGAACATGGTCATGATTAGAGCCTGACCGATATGGGATTTTTGGGGCCGATGCCGATATTGGGTGCAAAAAAAAGCAGATATCCAATATATATTGGCCGATATCTGATGTTGTGATTGTGTGTGTGTGTGTGTGTGTGTGTGTGTGTGTGGGGGGGGGGGGTAGAACCCAAATGAGAAATAGACTTGAGAACACGGTCATGATTAGAGCCCAACCGATGTGGGATTTTTGGGGCCGATGCCGATATTGGGGGCTAAAAAAGCCAATATCCAATACACATTGGCTGATATCTGATGTTGTGATAGTGTGTGTTTGTGTGTGTGTGTGTGTGTGGGGGGGGGGGGGACCCAAATGAGAAATAGACTTGAGAACACGGTTATGATTAGAGCCCAATCGATATGGGATTTTTGGGGCTGATGCTGATGCCAATATTGGGGGCTAAAAAAAGCTGATATCCAATATATCGGCCCATATCTGATATTGTGATAGTGTGATAGTGTGTGTGTGTGTGTGTGTGTGTGTGTGTGTGTGTGTGTGTGTGTGTGCGGGGGGTGGGGGTGGGGTAGAAACCAAGTGAAAAATAGACTTGAGAACACGGTGGTGATTACATGATTACAGCCTGACCAATATGGGATTTTTGGGGCTGATGCTGATGCCAGTATTGGGGGCTAAAAAAAGCTGATATCCAATATATCGGCCCATATCTGATATTGTGATAGTGTGTGTGTGTGTGTGTGTGTGTGTGTGTGTGGGGGGGGGGGGGGTTAGAAACCAAGTGCGAAATAGACTTGAGAACATGGTCATGATTAGAGCCTGACCGATGTGGGATTTTTGGGGCCAATGCCGATATTGAGGGCAAAAAAAGCCGATATCCAATATATCAGCTGATATCTGATATTGTGATAGTGTGTGTGTGTGTGTGTGTGGGGGGGGGGGGGGGGGTAGAAGCCAAGTGAGAAATAGACTTGAGAACATGGTTGTGATTATAGCCTGATTGATACAGGATTTTCGGGGCTCATCCCGATACTATACGATACTAGACAATATATTATCAATATAATCAGGATTTAAGGTGGAATTTCTACCATGTTCATGAACTCATTTTTCCAGCAAACGGACCCTGCACCGAGTCATGTGTCAAACAGACCACAGATAACAAGGAGCCCAGAGCAAGAGCTGGATAAAAGTTCCTCCTCCTGGAAAAAGCTCTGTTTACGCATAATTTCCAGCATATACGTCGACAGAATGAAGAAACCACAGTGCGAAGGCTGATTTTCCACTAAACTCCAGCCGCTGCTGTAACTGTACACGCCTTGTTTGGAAGGAAAATGAATGTCTAAAAACCTCACACTGTTTATTAGCCCAGATTCATATCTCCCGCTTCTAAAATCTGGAAACATCCCTGGCGGTGATAAGCATATACTGTATTCATGCACACATCGCTGCTATCAATATTTAATACCTACAGAGACTGCCGCACAGCTGGCAAGAAAGACCAATGAGGCTGTGCAGGGTTTGAGACGACACAAACAGTATCAGTTCAGCGACGCTCTCATATTTATTTCAATAAGAAGAGAATTTCTATTTTGTTTTTATTATCATCTCGTATTAGTTTGCACACGGCAACTGACACAAAATATTAAAGACAGCGCTGCATATATGAGCTGAGCGCCACGTTCATATCTGTGACATCATCAGCGCTCGGTGAAGCCTTTTCTCCTGAGTCGCTCTGAAGATACAAACAATATGTTCAAAGTACAACGCCGCTCCAACGCAGGCTGCAGTACAGCAGCATGGTACATGAGGCCTTAGTATAAAAGACTGCAGTTTAACCGTCGAACATGTGTGTTTATCAAACACAATAAAGAAGAAATAAATGCGTTTCACTACAGTAACGTAGGTCCAGGTCACAGGAGACGGGATTCAAGGTTCTGTCCAGTTTATGTGTGTTTTACATGAAATAATGAGGCGGATATTTGATGGAAACTAGGACTGAGGAGGAGAAAGAAGAATACAAAGAGAGGAGAAAAGTTACATTACAGAGTCAAAACGTGAAAAAACCTTTAAAATTTTTTAATCACATGAAAAAACGGAAATTTCTTAAGAAAAATGAGTACGATTTTAACAATATTCTGCCTCAGTTTGTCATTTACATGTGTACATTACACAGTGCATCTACAAATACAGAAAATATTTAATAACAGACAGAATATTTATAAAATTACATTTAATTCTCTTAAGACCTTTCATGTTGTTCATAGTTTTTCAGGTTATTCACATTTTTTTGAAAGGATACTTTGTAAATGTCGACATTTTCATTTAATTTTACTTTTTTTCTACTTAAAATAAAGGGAAAAATTTGGAGTTGCCATTATTTATCGGTTATTATGATTGTATTTTTCTGGTCTGATCCACTTGAGATGGAATTGGTCTGAATGTGGAACCTGAACTAAAATGGTTTTAATATCCTCAGTGCCAGTGACCCAGAATAGACCTCATTACATTTTGGGGAAAGTAGGTCAAAGTTCAAATTTTTTATGAATTTAAAAACATTTTTTTCTCCATTTATTTATAATGTGTGATATTTCAAATGTCTGTAGCAGCAAACGGATTGGTTGAATTCATACCAAATTGGGTTTATAGATTGCCAGTGACCCAGAATAGATGACATTACATTTTGGGAAAAACAGGTCAAAGTTTAAATTTTTACAATTTTTTTTTTTTTAATCTTTTTGTTTTCTCATACACTTATAATGGGCAAAATTTCACATGTCTGTATCAACAAAACTTTTGGTTGAATTCATACCAAATTTGGTTTATAGATTGCCAGTGACCCGGAATAGATGTGATTACATTTTGGGAAAAGTAGGTTGAAGTTCAAATTTTTTTATGAATTTTTAAAATCTTTTTTTTTTCCCCATTTACTTATAATGGGCAACATTTCAAATGTCTGTAGCAGCAAAAGTATTAGTTGAATTCATACCAAATTGAGTTTTTAGATTGCCAGTGATCCAGAATAGATGTGATTACATTTTGGGAAAAAACAGGTTAAAGTTTCAATTTTTTACGAATCTTTAAATTTTTTATTTTTTTTCTCCCATTTACTTATAATGGCTGAAATTTAAAATGTATCTAAAAACATACATTTTGTTTCAATTTACTTCAAACTTGCCACATATATAGAGGCGGTTGATATGTTGACATCACCACACGCATAGACATGATGACATCAGCTGGATTGATGCCAAAATAAACTTCAATACATATGAGGGATGGGTTTTTTTGTACCTGGAACCACTTGTTTGGATTTTTTTTTTCACAATACATGTACTGAACTTTAGGATACATATCAGACATTCAACATTCACTTGTAATGTGTTGCTTCAAAAGGAAACACACTTAATTTTTCTCTCCACTGAACCTTTCTTAAGTGATTTAGCAACATTTATTCTAATTTTATCCTCTGTATTTTGTGCTTTTTCTGTCAAAATCAGGTATTTTCTGAAATTTAATTCACTGATCATGTACATATTCATAAAAACTCAGATTACAGTTGAGGCTTATATCAGAAAACAGAGAAAACTGACAAAAAAGTGACTTTTTCAGCAAAATCTGTCATTAACTGAATATAAACCCAGTGTGTCTATCCACTGTCATTGATCCAACTCCATGGGTTTTACTGGTGAATCAATGTTGTAGAAGATGACGGCGTTTCCACGGTAACTACAGAGCCTCTGAACTTCCAAATGGGTCATATCTGATGACCATGAAAAGATGACAAACTGTATTTTACACCAAATATTTCAACATATTTCTTCAGTTTTGTTCAGTTTGTGGCTTATTTTATTCTTGTAGCTGATTTTTTTTTTTTTTTTTAATTTATTTTGTTCATTTTATTAATTACTTCGGCTGTTCTTGTTCATTTTATTGGCTATTTAATTAACTTTCCAGCATTTTTGTTTGAATTTTTTGCTCATTTGGTTAATTTTTCAACATTTTTTTGCCTATTTCATTATTTTTTCAATTTTGTCTTTTTGTGTCTCATTTTGTTTGTGATATTTGGTTGATTTATTATTCATTTTTGTTTGTTTTGTTTTACACTTTGGCCGTTTTATCATCCTTTTGACCTGTAATAATGCAAAGTCTATGAATGTGGGTAGCTGGGGTTTCATTTTGAAGTCCTTTGGACACAGGTGTCGTCTGATTTCCGTCTGTTCCTTGGGAACAGTCTACATTGTCAGATATTCTTGTGCGCATATGTGCATTACCATAATGCATTTCTTCATTCTGCAGACTCATAATTCATCCCCCTCTCCCCTGACAGATTTTGATTAAGATGACCAAAAATGTAAACGTGAGTGTAATCTTAGCAACGGTGCGGCACAACAAACTTCTGATCAATATATGCATTAGCACGTCGGCGAACATGCGCACATCCACACTGACAGTTTCTCTGCCAGTCTCAAAATTAGCTGTCAGAATCATTAATCATGATGTGCTAATCAGGTATGTTTGGGTTTGTTTGCCTCTCCCTTCTGAGGTTCATGCTGTTTCTAACAAATTAATCCCCCCAACGGTGTGTAAATAAACCAAACTGTTGATGTTTTTCAAGGTGCTTCTCTGTGTGAATCTAAACTCTTTGGAGCTTTTAGAAAAGCGTCACGTTCTGTAAACGGTCGTTAATAAAAAAGGCCCATAAGGTTCTGTTCAGGTCCGCCTTTGGTTCCTTGGTCCAGTTTCATCTCGTCCTCTTTCGTACTGAGTGAAACAAAAGACTGATAATGAACTGACGCTCATCTAAAGTCGGTGCCTTTGACATCCATCTGCCGTCCTTTCAACAAAACTAACTTTAACAGTGAAAACTCATCTGCTCTGACATTTGACTGAGTATCAGACTCATTTCACAGACTGATGAGAGGTTCTGCGTTTGGAAATTAAGTGTTTCATTACTTTGTTTTGCCATGTGGTGTTTGCAGTGTTTGGTTCGTACATGACAGTAATAACAGATTTGTATGTCTGTTCTTCCTGTTTTTCATTTCATTCCACATCTGATTCCATTATACATCATCTACACTTCTATTTGTGTTTAAGACAGTGTTTTATGTGTGTGTGTGTGTGTGTGTGTGTATCAGCTATATGTGTGTGTGTGTGTGTGTATTGTGCTATATGTATGTGTATGTGTGCGTATTTTCAGCTATATATGTGTGTGTTTATGTGTGTGCGTATATTTTATGTGTGTGTGTATATATATATCAGCTATATGTGTGTGTGTATTGTGCTCTATATGTATGTGTATGTGTGCGTATTTTCAGCTATATATGTGTGTGTTTGTGTGTGTGCGTATATTTTATATGTGTGTGTGTATATATATATCAGCTATATGTGTGTGAGTGTATTGTGCTCTATATGTATGTGTATGTGTGCGTATTTTCAGCTATATATGTGTGTGTTTATGTGTGTGCGTATATTTTATGTGTGTGTGTATATATATATCAGCTATATGTGTGTGAGTGTATTGTGCTCTATATGTATGTGTATGTGTGCGTATTTTCAGCTATATATGTGTGTGTTTGTGTGTGTGCGTATATTTTATATGTGTGTGTGTGTATATATATATATATGTATATATATATATATATATATGTATATATACAGTCTACTCTTGTTAAACCGCCTGCCGTTATACCGCCATTTTCGCTCACCGCCGACCAAAACCATTGCACAAAAATCCCCAATGCATTATTCCATTAGCTACCGCCATTTCCGCCTATCGCCATCCGCCAGCCCAGTTCCACGCACAAACACAAACTTATACCATTGATTTCCCGACCGTTATACCGCCAGCGTGATTGCCGTCGAGTACACATACATTTTAACAATGCACTGAAACAAACGCGCCAGACGCTGATCGCGACAAGCTACGAGTAGGTCTACGGAACGGCCACCGTTCATTTATCGCAGAACACTCAGTAGGTCAGGATGTCGGGAAGAGGACGTGGGATTAAGCCAAAGCCTCAAGATGATGGGGTGTCATTTCCCGACACGGTATAATAATGTTTAAAATGTTTCCCCACTTTAAATGATCCCTTACAACATAACAGAATCACGATTTATTTAGAAACGCAATTAGAACGGGTTAACGGAGGCAGCATAGACATCATATAGTAAAGACATGCACATTATGGACGCAACCCGTTGTAACGCCATTTTCGCTATACCGCCAATTTGGCCGTGAACGGAAGTTGGCGGTATAACGAGAGTAGACTGTATATATATATATATATATATTTCAGCTATATGTGTGTGTGTATATTGTGCTATATATGTATGTGTATGTGTGTGCATTGACAGCTATATATGTGTGTGTTTGTGTGTGCGTATGTTTTATATATATGTGTGTGTGTGTGTGTATTTAGAGCTAAATATATGTGTGCATATTTAAAGCTATATATGTGTGTGTTTTGAGCTATATGTGTGTTATATATATATATATATATATATATATATATATATATATATATATATATATATATATACATATATACGTGTGTGTGTGTGTCTGTATGTGCATGTATTTAGAGCAATAGATATGCGTGTGTGTACTTAGAGCTATATGTGTGTGTGTGTGTGTGTGTGTGTATTTAGACCTATATGTGTGTGTTTGTGTTTATGTGTATTTATTTAGAGCTATATGTGTGTGTGTGTGTGTGTGTGTGTGTACTTAGAGCTATATGTGTGTGTGTGTGTGTGTGTGTATTTAGAGCTATATGTGTGTGTGAGTGTATTTACAGTTGTATATATGAGTGCGTATCCATATATTGGAATAGTATTGATCGTATCGTTGCTGGTTTTTGTTGGGCTGTAACACTACCCTTTCCTCTGGGGTTCCTCCAGTTTTCTGACTGTGACTCTGATGAGTCTGTTTTGGGTCGGACCCACCTCTAACATTTGTCTTCATTTGACTTTTACTCCTCCAGCCAAATATCACAGTCTGTATAATATACAACGGCCTCTGTCCTTCAACCCTTTATTGCTCTTTTTCCTCAGAAAATAACCTTGTTTATTCCCAATTGGAACAGAGACTTACTCCAGGGAATAGTTTAGGTCTGGTATGAAAAAATAGGATTCTATACTGACACTGGATCTTCATGCCTCCTGTCTGGGTGAAGGTCTTTTAGCTGTTTATACATTAATAGATATACACTATATGGACAAAAGTACTGGGACACATTGAATTCAGGTGTTTCTTTTCTAACAAAACAATAATAACAAATGTCATAATATAGTTTTATATTGTGATAAATATGGTTAGTTCAGTTTAAATTGTTGTCTTTGCTTCAAAAATGCCTCAGAGATGGTTTTCACATTGAATTTTTTCCTCGCCTTTTTATCATGACTATGATTTTAAATGTTCTTCCTCTAAATTTCTACAATATTTTTCCTGCTCTGACTATAAATAATGATTTTCTACCACAACTAACCATCTACTTTCATCACATCTCACCGAGGAAGAAAAATCTCACATTAAACTTTAAGGAAATATGGATGTTTATAAAGTATATGGACAAAAGTTTTGGGACACATCATGTCTACAGCTGTAAGATGTCCTGTTCATGAGGATTTCAGATAAAAACATCAATATTTCCATATCCTTGTCACTTTTTCTGTTTTTACTGTTGTTTTGCAGTGTTGTGATTTTCCTTTTTTTTATTGTCTTCACTGAGTTTTGATCATGTAACTACTTTTTACAGTTGTTGTTATCTCAAATCCTCATGAACAGGACATCTTACAGCTGTAGACATGATGTGTCCCAATACTTTACTATACTATCTATACTAAATTATATTTTTCTTTATAGTTTTGCTAGAGAAAAAACACCTGAATTCAACGTGTCCACATACTTTTGTCCATATAGCTTATAAACATCAATATTTCCTTAAAGTTTAATGTTAGATTTTTCTTCTTCAGTGAGATGTGAAGAAAGTAGATGGTTAGTTGTGGTAGAAAATCATTATTTATAGTTAGAGCAGGAAAAATATTTTAGAAATTTAGAGGAAGAACATTTAAATCATAGCGATGGATAAAAAAACGAGAAAAAAATCAATGTAAAAACCATCTCTGAGGCTTTTTTTTTTTTTCTTTTTTTGAAGCAGATAACAGTTTAAACCAAACTAACCAACGTAATGATATTTATCCCAACATAAAACTAAATAATATTTTTCTTTATTGTTTTGTTAGGAAAAAAAACACCTGAATTCAACGTGTCCACATACTTTTGTCCATATTGCTTATAAACATCAATATTTCCTTAAAGTTTAATGTTACATTTTTCTTCTTCAGTGAGATGTGAAGAAAGTAGATGGTTAGTTGTGGTAGAAAATCATTATTTATAGTCAGAGCAGGAAAAATATTTCAGAAATTTAGAGGAAGAACATTTAAATCATAGTGATGGATAGAAAAACGAGAAAAAAAATCAATGTAAAAACCATCTGAGGCTGTTTTTTTTTTTAAGAAGAGATAACAATTTAAACCAAACTAACCAACGTAATGATATTTATCCCAATATAAAACTAAAGTATATTTTTCTTTATTGTTTTGTTAGAAAACAAAACAAAAAAACACCTGAATTCAACGTGTCCACATACTTTTGTCCATATAGCTTATAAACATCGATATTTCCTTAAAGTTTAATGTTAGATTTTTCTTCTTCAGTGAGATGTGAAGAAAGTAGATGGTTAGTTGTGGTAGAAAATCATTATTTATAGTCAGAGCAGGAAAAATATTTCAGAAATTTAGAGGAAGAACATTTAAATCATAGTGATGGATAGAAAAACGAGAAAAAAATCAATGTAAAAACCATCTGAGGCTTTTTTTTTTTTTTGAAGCAGATAACAGTTTAAACCAAACTAACCAATGTAATGATATTTATCCCAATATAAAACGAAATAATATTTTTCTTTATAGTTTTGCTAGAGAAAAACACCTGAATTCAACGTGTCCACATACTTTTGTCCATATTGCTTATAAACATCAATATTCCCTTAAAGTTTAATGTTACATTTTTCTTCTTCAGTGAGATGTGAAGAAAGTAGATGGTTAGTTGTGGTAGAAAATCATTATTTATAGTTAGAGCAGGAAAAATATTCTAGAAATTTAGAGGAAGAACATTTAAATCATAGCGATGGATAAAAAAACGAGAAAAAAAATCAATGTAAAAACCATCTCTGAGGCTTTTTTTTTTTTCTTTTTTTGAAGCAGATAACAGTTTAAACCAAACTAACCAATGTAATGATATTTATCCCAACATAAAACTAAATAATATTTTTCTTTATTGTTTTGTTAGGGAAAAAAACACCTGAATTCAACGTGTCCACATACTTTTGTCCCTATTGCTTATAAACATCAATATTTCCTTAAAGTTTAATGTTAGATTTTTCTTCTTCAGTGAGATGTGAAGAAAGTAGATGGTTAGTTGTGGTAGAAAATCATTATTTATAGTCAGAGCAGGAAAAATATTTCAGAAATTTAGAGGAAGAACATTTAAATCATAGCGATGGATAAAAAAACGAGAAAAAAATCAATGTAAAAACCATCTGAGGCTGTTTTTTTTTTTAAGAAGAGATAACAATTTAAACCAAACTAACCAACGTAATGATATTTATCCCAACATAAAACTAAAGTATATTTTTCTTTATTGTTTTGTTAGGAAAAAAAACACCTGAATTCAACGTGTCCACATACTTTTGTCCATATAGCTTATAAACATCGATATTTCCTTAAAGTTTAATGTAAGATTTTTCTTCTTCAGTGAGATGTGAAGAAAGTAGATGGTTAGTTGTGGTAGAAAATCATTATTTATAGTCAGAGCAGGAAAAATATTTCAGAAATTTAGAGGAAGAACATTTAAATCATAGCGATGGATAGAAAAACGAGGAAAAAAATCAATGTAAAAACCATCTCTGAGGCTTTTTTTTTTTTTTGAAGCAGATAACAGTTTAAACCAAACTAACCAATGTAATGATATTTATCCCAATATAAAACTAAAGTATATTTTTCTTTAATGTTTTGTTAGAAAACAAAACAAAAAAACACCTGAATTCAACGTGTCCACATACTTTTGTCCATATAGCTTATAAACATCGATATTTCCTTAAAGTTTAATGTTAGATTTTTCTTCTTCAGTGAGATGTGAAGAAAGTAGATGGTTAGTTGTGGTAGAAAATCATTATTTATAGTCAGAGCAGGAAAAATATTTCAGAAATTGTAGAGGAAGAACATTTAAATCATAGTGATGGATAGAAAAACGAGGAAAAAAATCAATGTAAAAACCATCTCTGAGGCTTTTTTTTTTTTTTTGAAGCAGATAACAGTTTAAACCAAACTAACCAATGTAATGATATTTATCCCAATATAAAACGAAATAATATTTTTCTTTATAGTTTTGCTAGAGAAAAACACCTGAATTCAACGTGTCCACATACTTTTGTCCATATTGCTTATAAACATCAATATTCCCTTAAAGTTTAATGTTACATTTTTCTTCTTCAGTGAGATGTGAAGAAAGTAGATGGTTAGTTGTGGTAGAAAATCATTATTTATAGTTAGAGCAGGAAAATATTCTAGAAATTTAGAGGAAGAACATTTAAATCATAGCGATGGATAAAAAAACGAGAAAAAAATCAATGTAAAAACCATCTCTGAGGCTTTTTTTTTTTTCTTTTTTTGAAGCAGATAACAGTTTAAACCAAACTAACCAATGTAATGATATTTATCCCAACATAAAACTAAATAATATTTTTCTTTATTGTTTTGTTAGGGAAAAAAAACACCTGAATTCAACGTGTCCACATACTTTTGTCCATATTGCTTATAAACATCAATATTCCCTTAAAGTTTAATGTTACATTTTTCTTCTTCAGTGAGATGTGAAGAAAGTAGATGGTTAGTTGTGGTAGAAAATCATTATTTATAGTTAGAGCAGGAAAAATATTCTAGAAATTTAGAGGAAGAACATTTAAATCATAGCGATGGATAAAAAAACGAGAAAAAAATCAATGTAAAAACCATCTCTGAGGCTTTTTTTTTTTCTTTTTTTGAAGCAGATAACAGTTTAAACCAAACTAACCAATGTAATGATATTTATCCCAACATAAAACTAAATAATATTTTTCTTCATAGTTTTGCTAGAGAAAAACACCTGAATTCAACGTGTCCACATACTTTTGTCCATATTGCTTATAAACATCAATATTCCCTTAAAGTTTAATGTTACATTTTTCTTCTTCAGTGAGATGTGAAGAAAGTAGATGGTTAGTTGTGGTAGAAAATCATTATTTATAGTCAGAGCAGGAAAAATATTTCAGAAATTTAGAGGAAGAACATTTAAATCATAGTGATGGATAGAAAAACGAGGAAAAAAATCAATGTAAAAACCATCTGAGGCTTTTTTTTTTTTTTTTTTTTTTTTGAAGCAGATAACAGTTTAAACCAAACTAACCAATGTAATGATATTTATCCCAATATAAAACTAAATAATGTTTCTTTATAGTTTTGCTAGAGAAAAAACACCTGAATTCAACGTGTCCACATACTTTTGTCCATATAGCTTATAAACATCAATATTTCCTTAAAGTTTAATGTTACATTTTTCTTCTTCAGAGAGATTTGAAGACAGTAGATGGTTAGTTGTGGTAGAAAATCATTATTTATAGTCAGAGCAGGAAAAATATTTCAGAAATTTAGAGGAAGAACATTTAAATCATAGTGATGGATAAAAAAACGAGGAAAAAAATCAATGTAAAAACCATCTGAGGCTGTTTTTTTTTCTTTTTTTGAAGCAGATAACAGTTTAAACCAAACTAACCAATGTAATGATATTTATCCCAACATAAAACTAAATTATATTTTTCTTTATTGTTTTGTTAGAAAAGAAACACCTGAATTCAACGCGTCCACATACTTTTGTCCACATAGTGATAAACCTTAATTTCACAGCCTCTTCTTTATGTATTACGGCGTGACGAATATTCAACGCTTCGGTACAAACTCATCTGGGTGATTCTTAAACTGAACTGTATTTGAACCGGAACACACGGAGCTGTGAAGCGTACGGACGCACATGTGACAAACACTAAACCTCCAGCGTGCGACTGTGTTTCAGACGACAACACGCCTCTTTAACGGGGACGAGCTCATGAAAACACAACAACACCCCGTTTTCTACCTCGCATCTCCAACATCTGCCTCATGACACATCTGATTGAGACACTACGTTCTGTTTCATGCTGACATCTCTGCTGGCAACTTCAGCAGATTAGAATTTGAGTGTCGTTCTTGAATTAGCATGTTTTCGTCGGCTCATCCGTAACGGCAGCAGGTCGACTGTCTATTCCATATGTTTAACCCTTTCATGCACCGATTATGAGAACCTTAATCAAGATTTTTTTTCCTGAGTGTTTTTATTCCTCTTTAGGCATGAAAAAAAAACAATGTGATTGAAATTTTTTTTATTTTTATTTTTTATTCATCTATTTTTCATGGAGTTACAAAAAATGTCCACTCAGCTGGACACCATGTGTTTAATTTTTGAAGCAAAGAAACATGTATTTACTGTCAAACTGTGTGAAAACTATGAAAGAAATGTTTTTTTTTTTTGTTTTTTTTTTAATGTTGCTAATCGGATGTTTTCTCACATTTTAACATACTAGAACACAGGTGTCAAACATGCGGCCCGGGGGCCAAATTTGGCCCGCCAAAGGTTTCATTCCGGCCCGTGGGATGAAAGAGCAAAAATGAACCTGAACAGTCCAGGTTGTCCAAATCCTTTTGGTTCAGGTTCCACATACAGACCAATGTGATCTACAGTAAAAATAACAACACAATGACCCATAAATAATGACAATGACAAATTTTCTTAGTGAAAAATTATGTGGAAAAAATTTAAGTGGAAAAAAAAATCAGTACACTGTGAAAATATTTATATTTGCAAAACTATTCTTTCACAATAAAACAAATAAATACATAAATAACCAGAAGCACTCGGAGAGCGCAGACCTCCGCCAAGGCTGATCAGTGGCACCTCCTGTTGGCCCCCCCCACGCCAAGGAGGTTATGTTTTTGCCAGGGTTTGTTTGTTTGTTTGTTTGTTTGTTTGTGTGTCTGTTTGTCTGTCCGTTAGTGTGCAACATAACTCAAAAAGTTATGGACAGATTTTAATGAAATTTTCAGGGTTTGTTGGAAATGGGCCCCCCCACCCCCGATCACCACCAAAATTTAATCATTTCTTCCTTATCCCATTTCCAACAAACCCTGAAAATTTCATCCAAATCTGTCCATAACTTTTTGAGTTATGTTGCACACTAACGGACAGACAAACAAACAAACAAACAAACAAACCCTGGCAAAAACATAACCTCCTTGGCGGAGGTAAAAACAAAGATGAACAAGCCGAAATGTGCAATTTTAACAATATTCGTCCTGTTACTAAATGTTTTGTGCATTTATGGATCCACTGTGATCTGGAGTTGTGTTACTAATAAGAGATGTTATATTGTAGAAATTGTTCAAATTTCAGTTCAAAATTCCAAAATTTTAACAATTTTATGCCTGTTACCAAATGTTTATGTAACATTGTGTGTAAATGTACATGTATAAATAATAAGTTGAGGCATAATATTGTTAAAATTGCACAAATTTTTCAAATGAAATTTCTGTTTTTTCAGGTTATTCACATCTGTTTGGTAAAATGTAAATATTTTCATTATTTCAATTGTTTTTTGTTTTTTTTTTGTTTTTTTTTTTGTTTTTTTTTTACTAAAACCAAAAGAAAAAACTTGGATTTAACATTATTTATAGGTTATTAAGTCATTATTTTACTGGTCTGGCCCACTTGAGATCAAATTGGGCTGAATATGGCCCCTGAACTAAAATGAGTTTGACAGTCTTGTACTAGAATAACAGTTATTACTCACTCAAATAATATGCAAAAAAAAAAAAAAACACAACAACTTAAAAAAAAAACAAACAAAACTGTTAATTGCAGTCTAATAACAACAAACAATTGATTTACGCTCACATATGTTTCTGCGGATCAGGTTTATCAAGAACAAGAATGTTACGGTAACGGTATGAATTGCAGTGTATTATGGGATGGTGCATAAGTATCCACTGTGTTGGTTGATATGCAAGTAAAACAACAAAACCCATGAATATACAAGAGAACAGCTGGAGAACAACTGTCCACTGGAGTGACCACTGTGCATGAAAGGGTTCATATTGGTTCCTATTAGTTATAAAAAAAAAAAAAAAAAGACCATATAGTGTTTTTTTTTTTTTTTACCAGTCTCATAACATCCTGACAACAGTGTGAACATTTGGAACTGTGGTTGAACCATGGGGGGCGCTGTGGCACCCCCCCCTATGAAGTGACCCGTACCAGCAGACAGAAGGGAAGAACCGACTAAAAACAGCACCAATAAAACACCGCCCTTAAAACTGTATGTGACACCAGCAGATGTGAGGATGTGCTTCTGTAGCGACGCACCAGTTCAACACTGATGGTCTAGGATTACAGCACACGACTGTGGGACTGACCCTGAAGTCCACAAGAGAGGTTCACCTGAGGAACTGGACTGATGTTCTGAGGGTTCCAGCAGGACCACAGCTGCACACACACACACACACACACACACACACACACACACACTACAGACAGGGACACAGACACAAAGAGAAGGGGGAAGGGATAAGGTAAGGTATAAGGTAAAGTAAAGTAAAGTAAGGTATAAGGTAAGGTATAAGGTAAAGTAAAGTAAAGTAAGGTATAAGGTAAGGTATAAGGTAAAGTAAAGTAAAGTAAGGTATAAGGTAAGGTATAAGGTAAAGTAAAGTAAAGTAAGGTATAAGGTAAGGTATAAGGTAAAGTAAAGTAAGGTATAAGGTAAGGTATAAGGTAAAGTAAAGTAAAGTAAGGTATAAGGTAAGGTATAAGGTAAAGTAAAGTAAAGTAAGGTATAAGGTAAGGTATAAGGTAAAGTAAAGTAAAGTAAAGTAAAGTAAAGTAAGGTATAAGGTAAGGTATAAGGTAAAGTAAAGTAAAGTAAGGTATAAGGTAAAGTAAAGTAAAGTAAGGTATAAGGTAAAGTAAAGTAAAGTAAAGTAAAGTAAGGTATAAGGTAAGGTATAAGGTAAAGTAAAGTAAAGTAAAGTAAGGTGTAAGGTATAAGGTAAAGTAAAGTAAAGTAAGGTATAAGGTAAAGTAAAGTAAAGTAAGGTATAAGGTAAGGTATAAGGTAAAGTAAAGTAAGGTATAAGGTAAAGTAAAGTAAAGTAAGGTATAAGGTAAGGTATAAGGTAAAGTAAAGTAAGGTATAAGGTAAAGTAAAGTAAAGTAAGGTATAAGGTAAGGTATAAGGTAAAGTAAAGTAAAGTAAGGTATAAGGTAAAGTAAAGTAAAGTAAAGTAAGGTATAAGGTAAGGTATAAGGTAAAGTAAAGTAAGGTATAAGGTAAAGTAAAGTAAAGTAAGGTATAAGGTAAGGTATAAGGTAAAGTAAAGTAAAGTAAAGTAAGGTATAAGGTAAGGTATAAGGTAAAGTAAAGTAAAGTAAGGTATAAGGTAAGGTAAGGTATGGTAAGGTAAGTTAAGGTAAGGTAACATAAGGTAAGGTAAAGTAAGGTAAGGTAAGGTAAGGTAAGGTACGGTAAGGTAAGTTAAGTTAAGGTAAAGTAAGGTAAGGTAAAGTAAGGTAAGGCAAGGTAAGATAAGGTAAAGTAAAGTAAGGTAAGGTAAAGTAAAGTAAGGTAAGGTATAAGGTAAGGTAAGGTAAGGTAAGGTAAGGTAAGGTAAGGTAAAGTAAAGTAAAGTAAGGTATAAGGTAAGGTAAAGTAAGGTAAGGTTAAGTTAAGTTAAGTTAAGTTAAGTTAAGTAAGGTAAGGTATAAGGTAAAGTAAAGTAAGGCAAGGTAAGGTAAAGTAAAGTAAAGTAAAGTAAGGTAAGGTATAAGGTAAGGTAAGGTAAAATAAAGTAAGGTAAGTTTAAGTAAAGTAAAGTAAGGAAAAGTAAAGTAAGGTAGGGTAAGGTAAGGTAAAAGGTAAAGTAAAGTAAAGTAAAGTAAGGCAAGGTAAGATAAGGTAAAGTAAAGTAAGGTAAGATAAAGTAAGGTAAGATAAGGTAAAAGGTAAGGTAAAGTAAGGTAAGGTAAAGTAAAGTAAAGTAAAGTAAAGTAAAGTAAGGTAAGGTAAGGTAAGGTAAGGTAAGGTAAGGTAAAGTAAAGTAAAGTAAAGTAAGGTAAGGTAAGGTAAGGTAAGGTAAGGTAAGGTAAGGTAAGGTAAGGTAAGGTAAGGTAAGGTAAGATAAGATAAGATAAGATAAGATAAGATAAGATAAGATAAGATAAGATAAGACAAGATAAGATAAGATAAGATAAGATATCGTACGGTAAGGTAGATAAGATAAAGTCAGGTACGATAAGGTCATGATAGATAAGGTAAGGTAAGGAAAGATCATGTAAGGCAAGATAAGATAAGATAAAATAAGATAAGGTCATGTAAGGTAAGACAAGGTAAGGTGAGGTCATGGAAGGTAAGGTTAGATAAGTAATATATAAAGTAACACAAGACAAAAATGATATAAAAATGATGAAAAAAAGATGAAAATTACATAAAAAATAAGAAGAATATGAGACAAAAAACCCAGAATAGACATTAGAAAAAGTCGTAAGTCAAATCATTTAAAATGTACATAAATATTTATATCCATTTCTATTTCATTTCAGTAGAATAATAAATATAATAGAGAACATGGAGCTGAACTGGTGACATAAATGCAGTGTTTTGCTAATGTCCTTAATAACTGGCCGTTTTCCCAGCATGCCCCTGTGCTGCTGTCGTCCACTGCTGTTTGTTTTCCAGATCAACCCATTCTCTGTGTAATATTTGAGTATTATCTAAATAGGCATAAGGTACTAAACTGGATAAAAGCCATATTTCAAACAAAACCCACACAAAACAAAGGTCACCCACAGATAGAAGTGGAACAAAAACGCTGTGATTCATGACCGCTGTGATTCGCACCACCAGGGCAGCGACGATACCGCCTTTGAACCACTGATAAATAGCACTATTAAGCAGAAGATAATGCTAATTGTAAGGTCAGGGAGCCGGTTTTAGAATTGTAAGTGATCCTCAAGCATTGGCAATTTATTTATGTTAATAAATACTAAATGAGGCGTTCAGGGTCGCGGGATAGGGTCGGGTTTCCCTCTAAGGATGACTGTAACATCTGTTCTTATTATACAGGGGAGTTCCAGAGGTCATGGAAGTAAACTGGATTTGAACGGTTCAATTCAGAGCCCACCCTTAAGAGACGCAACGCTGAGAATAGAGTTCTAATTACAGCAGACTGACGGCGTCTTGGAGGTAATTAAGCAGAAAAAGGCTGATGAAATTCCCTCAGGTGGGCAGGAAGTGGAGGAGCGTTTTTTTCCACTGTGGAATTAAAAATGATTATCAGGAGCCCATGAGTGAGAAGGAACACGGAGCGCTACCAACAAGGACTTAAAACAATGGAAATGTGATCAATTTAACCAGAGGAACGAAGATAGACGATACGAAACCGAAAGGGCTGATAATGGCTTTGGTTCTGTTTATTAACGGAACAAATGATAAGAAGGATGTGTTCGGATTTATTTGATTTAGGAGCATATTATGCACACTTCATGTTATAAAAGGTTATATTATTTTTCACAGTTCGTATTTAGTTTTAAGATTTCTGCAGGAATTTCTCAATTGTGACCCAGCCACTGAAAACAGCACACTGTAAAAAATACAAATACGTTGACACAATTTAGAATATTTGACCCACCACAAAAAAATAATAATATTAACTAATGTTGCTGTTAATTATTTACTGCACCAAACAAGAAATAAATAATCCAAATTTTATGCAGTATATTTAAAAGAAAGAAAGAAAGAAAGAAAGAAAGAAAGAAAGAAAGAATTTTTGTGTTTTTTTGCATCAAAAATATGGTTTATTTACATTACAAACATGGCATTTCAAGGGTTAAAAATATATACGGCAGTTAACCATAGATATAAAGATAGGAGATATGAGACCAAAAGGTTTGATAATGGGTTTAGTCTTGTTTATTTTTTGGGTGTGAGGGAGAAAAGGAAAAAAAAAAAGAGGAAAGTAATGATAATATTTTTGTATTTATTTTATTTGTGAGCATATTATGCACACTTTGCACTTCAAGTTATAAAAGGTTATATTATTTTTCACAGTTTGTATTTAGTTTTAACATTTCTGCAGGAATTTTTCAATTGTGACCCAGCCACTGAAAACAGCACACTGTAAAAAAATACAAATACGTTGACACAATTTAGAATATTTGACCCGCCACAAAAAATAATAATATTAACTAATGTTGCTGTTAATTTTTTATTTTTGCCAGGCTGCACCAAACAAGAAATAAATAATCCAAATTTTATGTAGTATATTTAAAAGAAAGAAAGAAAGAAAGAAAGAAAGAGAAAGAAAGAAAGAAAGAAAGAAAAAGAATTTTTGTGTTTTTTTGCATCAAAAATATGGTTTATTTACATTACAAACATGGCATTTCAAGGGTTAAAAATATATGCCAGTTAACCAGAGGTAAAAAGATGGAAGATATGAGACCAAAAGGTTTGTTAATGGGTTTTGTCCTGTTTATTTTTTGGGTGTGAGTTAAAAAAAGAGAAAAGGAAAATAATGATAATAATTTGTAATAAGATGATTTTTGTATTTATTTTATTTGTGAGCATATTGTGCACACTTTGCACTTCATGTTATAAAAGGTCGTATTATTTTTCAGTGTGTTTTAAGTCAGAATTCAAAAGTTTTTTTTTAAAGATTTTTTTAAAATTCTGACCCAGCCACTAAAATCAGCACACTGTAAAAAAAATTGAAAATGACTACCCTAGCACCCTTTAGCAAAGCAAATAAAAATGTCCATAGACACAATTTAGAATATTTGACTGACCACAAAAAACAATAATATTAACCAATGTTGCTGTTAATCATTGACATATGCCAGACTGCAGAAATCAGTAAATAAGTTATCCAAATTTTATGTAGTATATTTAAAAAAAAAAAAAAAAAGTGTTTTTTGCACCAAAAAATATGGTTTATTTACATTACAAACATGGCATTTCAAGGGTCAAAAATAAATATGGCAGTAATTGAGGATTTGGTATTTTTTTATGGCTCAAGTTGATGAAATACAAAAAAAGTAAAAAGGTTAAAAATAAGCAGTATGAAAAAACATATGGCAGATTATGGACTTTTAGTGATTAAAGGGCCTCTGTGGGCTGGATCATGGAGGGTTAACTGGTTAAACTAGAAAAGCACTGAGAGCGCAGACCTCCCCCAAGGCAGATCAGCAACCCCCCCCCCCCCCCCCCCCACCGATGACCACCAAAATTCCTTGTGCCAGTATCAACATTTCCTGAAAATTTCATCCAAATCCATCCATAACTTTTTGACTTATCTTGCTAACAGACAGACAGACAGACAAACCCTGATGAAAACCTAACCTCTGCCGTTCCTTGGTGGAGGTAATAAGTGTTGACTTCCACAGGGTAACTAACACTAAGTGGATGAAACAATAAAATAAAGTCTGCACAACCTGTGAGCTCCCAAGAACATATTTATTCACCACAGTAGTGACGCTTCAGGCATCGGCCCTTCGTCAGACACGGGACAGGTCATGACACACAGCTGTTTATATAGGATATTAATTACTTTGAGAAAAAATAGGACACTAATTGTGATGTCATGTGACAGGTAATGCAAAATATCTCATCTTAACAGTAACTTGTAAATAGATGTGTCTTTGAATTCATCATAATTCATACAAGTACAATAATCGAGTTTCTTTAAATTAATATAAATACAATGATCAAGTTACTTTAAGTTCATGCAAATTAAAACAAATACAATGATCAAATTTCTTTGAATGAACCTTTTTTCATAAATAGCACTAACACTTAACGTTTAACATTAACCTATAATACAAAAAAAATTACTAAGTATTGCTTTTGTAAAATAGGATAAAATTGCTTTATTGTTTTGGTTGTTTTCAGTTTTTTTTTATGTATGTACAGGGTGGGGAAGCAAAATTTACAATATTTTGAGGCAGGGGTTGAAAGACAGTGTATGACCAATTAGTTTTTTGAAAGTCATGAGAATTTATTTGCCACAAGAAAATGTACATAATAGAAAATGTTTTTATTCTATGTGTCCTCCTTCTTTCTCAATAACTGCCTTCACACGCTTCCTGAAACTTGCGCAAGTGTTCCTCAAATATTCGGGTGACAACTTCTCCCATTCTTCTTTAATAGAATCTTCCAGACTTTGTCGTAATAGTTTTGCTCATAGTCATTCTCTTCTTTCCATTATAAACAGTCTTTATGGACACTCCAACTATTTTTGAAATCTCCTTTGGTGTGACGAGTGCATTCAGCAAATCACACACTCTTTGACGTTTGCTTTCCTGATTACTCATATGGGCAAAAGTTTGTGAAAAGGTATGGATAATAGTGTTAGGTATGATTATGACATCAATATATGTTTGGTTTCAAAACAACTGACGTAGTGTCTGCTGAGAAAAAACAACTACATGTTCATTGTAAATTTTGCTTCCCCACCCTGTATGCATGTATGTATTATTATTATTATTTTTTTTTTTTTTATCATTTTTAGTCACTTGAACAAATTTAGGGTTTTTTTATGTTATTTTTTTATTTTATTTGATGCATATTATCTTGTGTTGCTGTACATTTGAATTTCCCCCTTGAGGAAATAAAGTATATCTTATTTTACCTTACCTTACCTTATCTTGGTTGTTTTCTGTTAATAATTTGCTTCAGGCCTTTAATCCATTGGTGGTTGTATTGTGATTTGTTTCTAATGTCACATCTATAATAAATAAATGTATTCATTCATTCATTCATTCACAGACACACGGTGCATTTATGTTCCTCCGTCTCTCATCCATCATGGCTCTTTGCGCCGGTGTTAGCGCTGTGGATTCATGTCTCCAGAGCAGCGCCGCCCTCGTCTGCTCTGCGACTTTATGATGCTATAACAGTTAGCCATGACAATATGCATCCAATTAACAGGCATTATGCGATTAGTCAGCCTATCCATTCATCTAATGTGATTCGCCTCATTACCGCGTGACTTCATAAGGAAGATGATCCGACGGCAGACACGCACGCAGATTAGCTCATTAAAACAGAACGCCGATTCCATATGATGAGGGAACCGATATTTCCTCCTCTCAATGATAATGATTTGAAAGGACAAAACCATCCAGTCTAATACGGCGGGATGTAAAAAGCCCATTTTAATATTTAGGATATATGATATTGTCACGTCATGTAAGAAGAGAGCGTAAAAACTGCCGCTGCCGTGAGTGTCCAAGCAGTAAAAGACAAGAAGGGATCATTTACTTTAGCTTTTGAGTAGCTTCTAAGGATTGACGGGCTAAGTGCGGCAGAGACGGCGGTGTTTAAAGGATGAGTAACTGGATGTTAGTAACTGGGTTTTGATTAGAGTGGAGGTGGGCGAAGTGGATCCTCTGTCGCCACACAGGGAAACCACAGGACGGCTGATACTTCCTGCCAATTTGTCCCAGAGATGAATGCGATGTACAAAGGAGCGGTACTGTATACTCAGCATTCCCCCGATAAATGGAACCAAAGAGTATCACGTCACGCAAAAAAGCCTTTCAACTTAAAAGCCTGCATGTGGACATATAGAACCAATCAGGGGCGCTGTTAACAATTCTGGGCCCCATGAAAGTATAAACGTTGCAGACCCATCATAAATTCAGTATCTTCTCAATCTGTCGGACGGGGGGTGGGGGTGTACATGTACATAACGTTACTTACGCTAGCTTGAAATGAAAATGAAACTTCACATGCTTTCAACGTCCGACTCCCGACTTCTACAGGGTGAGGAAGCAAAATTTACAGTGAACATTTAGTTGTTTTTTCTCAGCAGGCACTACGTCAATTGTTTTGAACCCAAACATATATTGATGTCATAATCATACCTAACACTATTATCCATACCTTTTCAGAAACTTTTGCCCATATGAGTAATCAGGAAAGCAAACGTCAAAGAGTGTGTGATTTGCTGAATGCACTCATCACACACCAAAGGAGATTTCAAAAATAGTTGGAGTGTCCATAAAGACTGTTTATAATGGAAAGAAGAGAATGACTATGAGCAAAACTATTACGAGAAAGTCTGGAAGATACTATTAAAGAAGAATGGGAGAAGTTGTCACCCGAATATTTGAGGAACACTTGCGCAAGTTTCAGGAAGCGTGTGAAGGCAGTTATTGAGAAAGAAGGAGGACACATAGAATAAAACATTTTCTATTATGTACATTTTCTTGTGGCAAATAAATTCTCATGACTTTCAATAAACTAATTGGTCATACACTGTCTTTCAACCCCTGCCTCAAAATATTGTAAATTTTGCTTCCCCACCCTGTATACACTGGACCTTACCCGAAATTTTCCCAACTTCTAACCTGTATCCACTGGACCCCCTGCACTGTTCTATGGGCCTCCCCCCCACAAATGCTGAGCCCCATGAATTTGTCATGTTTACCCCCCCCCCCCCCCCCACTACCACCCCAGGGATTACTAGCCCTCTATCTCACCGGCATCTTCTATCAAGACTGAATTTGTGAGGTTGTCAGATTCTGTCTCTGTTATGCCGCATCAACTCCACTCGGCCATTTTGTGTTTCCGTTACGTAAAAGAACCTGGAATCTGGTACCCTGTACTAGTGTTTTGGTATCTACTCCGCCGAGGTTCAAATATGGAGGAAGAGATACTAAAATGTGACATGTAAAAACAGACGTGGGAGTTTACAGTAAATATACCGGTAGGCTAACCCACATGATGGCAGTCCGCAAAACTACACATTTGGTCGGTCGAGGAGATTCAGACATTTCTGTCATTGGTGGCCGACGAAAAAATTAGCGTGAGCTTGACGGAACAACGCACAACAAGCAAGTTTATCGGCAAAGTTGGTAGTACCCTGTAATGGAAATGGTCTCCAGGAACAGTACCTGGTACCCGAGTTGAGTGGAGCCGGTTCCATCTAGTGGAAACGCTGCATTAGAGTCCTGTGGTCTGGATGCAGATCAATCTCCCAGTAGAAGTGGGCGGTACTGTCACTGGAGGAGAACTCAACTAATTCAGTCATAGTCCATATTTGAGTTCTATCAGTGATCAATAGGAACTATACTGATATCTGTAACCATTCATTTTCCAAACCCGCTTTATCCTCACTAGGGTCACGGGGGTCACTTGGAGCCTATACCAGCTACATAGGGGCGAAGGCGGGGTACACCCTGGACAAGTCGCCAGTTCATCGCAGGGCTGAACATATAGAGACAAACAGTCCCTCTCACATTCACACCTATGGGCAATTTAGATTAACCAATGAACCTATCAGTGCATGTGTTTGGATGGTGTAACCATTTACATGTTATAAAAAATATGGACCACTATAAGTCAAAGCTGATCTTGGTAGTTCTCGGTTCAACTGGACTGGGGGGGGCGCTGGACTTATAAACCTGCAGGGTGTTTTTTTTTTTTTTTTTCTCTCTCTTTTTTTCTTCATATGTCAATTTTTAAAATCTTTTTATGTGATTATTTATTTTTTAAGGCTCATGGCCATTATGGCAATTACCTTGTGTACTGCCCTATTGGACCTTTTTTTTGTACTTGTGTTGGGAAGGGGAGTGGCTCCATTGTGTCATTGTGTGTTGTCCTGTATTGTGTAATTTTATTGGGGTGGCATCTGGGGGTGCTGTTTCTGTGTATGTGTTTTTGCGTATGTGCGTATGTGTTTATGACCCCTGCTGCACACTGAATTTCCTTTCTTGAGGATAAATAAAGTTGAAAGTTGAAGTTACTCCCAACTTACACATTAGGGTCGTAGGAGGGGGTCCCTGGGGTCGTTGGTGGATATTTTGTGTGAGTTTCAAGGTCGTTAACAAGATGGGTAGGTCGCTGTCCAAGTCCTTCAAGAGGGGATGGGGGGCTGTTCAGGTGAATCCAGGTGTGGAAGGTTGTTAGTTGAAAACTGTTTGGGAATATTCTTTAAAATGGTGTTCTAGGTTTTTGATCAGTAGTGCCCACCACCTTTGTTCAGGGAAGATTTTTCCCCTTTTACAAAATGTCTTCTTTGACTCGTCTCTCAAACTATTTGTCTTCTCTGGCCACTATTTGGACATTGCTGTCCTTGAAAGACCGTCCTTTCTCTTCCAAGTGAAGATGGACTACAGAGTCTTGGCCTGAGGTGGAGGCTCTCCTGTGTTGAAAATCCTTCCCTGAACAGACTTGTCCTTTAAAGGGTTAAGATTCATGACTGTTACCTACCTACCGTTACCATGTGGAACAGAGTTATTACCCCCCCCTTAACTAAAACGGAGAAACTAAAGGCTAAATCTAAGGGAAATCTTTCACATTTCTAGCGTGGAGTTAGACCTATTTAGCAGTTTACAATCTGGATTTTCACACTTAAATTTTACACAATGAACCTTTTCGGATAATCTCCTTTGCTCACTTCGATAAAAACTCGACATATGCTGCAGTGCAAAGTTCCGGTGATGTTGTGGCGTGCATCTATTAATGCTTAATGTCCGATCTGTAGCAGAGCAGAGCCGAGCCGGTGGAGCGGTGGACTGGTTTGTGCTGTGCTGCGTTTGGAACCATGCACAGCTGAATCCTGCTAATTAATGCAAGGACACACCTGGGGGATACTGCTGAGGGAAAATACAACAAAACATCCCTGGGCAAGGTGAAAGTAATAAACACACACATCAACGGCGCTGCGAGGCTGGATCTATTCACCTAGCGCTGTGATGGTAGCGGAGTGCAGCCGGTGGACGTGTTCAGGTTCAGACCAGCCCTCCGATTCGCCCTTCAGTCACACTTCCTCTACCGTCGTTCCCATCTCTGAATCTCAATCTGGTCGTGCTTGTGGACGCTCATCCTGCTGTTTCGGTGTCTTTTCCGTCGGCGCCGCTCTCTCTTTCACAGCCTTTGGGTGTGTCTATGTGCCAGCCATTGCAAGAAATTTTTCTGATAAATATTCATCCCCCCCACCACCACCACCACCACCACCAAACCCCCCATCCCTGCAGCCGACTGTGTCTGGTTGAATGCTAATCAATTTCTCTGAAATTTCCACTGGCCTACATTCAGCTTCAGAGACAACGCTTCCTCCTTTTCTTTCCTTTCCTACTCTTGACCCTCGTCCTCTTCTTCTTGGACTTCCTCCTTCTGATTTCCTCCTTTGTAGTTTCATCTCCGTTCTCTTTCCTCCTCAATACTCCTTCCTCTCATCTCCTACAGCAGGGGTGTCAAACTCATTTTAGTTCAGGGGCCACATTTAGCCAAATTTGATCTGCAGTGGGCCGGACCAGTGAAATAATAACATAATAATATATAAATAATGTCAACTCCAAATTTTTTTCTATGTTTTAGAGCGAAAAAAGTCAAATTGTGTGATGACAATTTTTGCATCTACCAACTATCCTTTAAAACAATGCAAATAACATGAACAAACTGAAATTCTTAAGAAAACTAATTGTAATTTCAACAATAGTAAGTCTCAGTTTATAATTTATACACGTAAATTACAACTTACAGATCACAGTGGATCAATAAACACACAAAACATTTAATAAGAGGCAGAATATTGGTAAACTTACACTTCAGATACCTCAGATTTTTCATATTTGTTCAGGTTATTCGTGTGTTTCTGTGAAACGATTGTTTGTTTTAGTGTAAATACAGTAAAATGACATAAAATGTTTACATTTAGAAGAGAAATATTTGGAGTTTTAAGTATTTATAGGTTATTATGATAGTATTTTGCTGATCTGACCCACTTGAGATTAAATTGGTCTGAATGTGGAACCTGAACTAAAATGATTCATATCTTCAGTGTAATTTTTACATTTCACAAATTCATCCCAGGGGCCGGACTGGACCCTTTGGCGGGCCGGATTTGGCCCCCGGGCCGCATGTTTGACACCTGTGTCCTACAGAACTACGCAAAAGTCTTAGTCTACCTTTAGTTTGGGTGTTTTCATTAAAATAATGGCAAAATAAAAACAGGACATGGCACTACTGTCACACACTGAAGCAGAATCATCTGCTCAGTTTTGATAATTTTATAAAATTTTCAAACATGACACTGGTTTTTAAATGTTTTCAAAATTTTTCATGAGACTAAACAGCAGGAACACCAGAGGTAGTAACATTACTTCATGAGCCAGTCAACTTTGTCTATAAAAGTTAAAAGGAAGTTTTTTCTCGCGACTTGTCACTTTTCCATTCGACATCTGCAGAAAACTTTATCGATATTTTCTAAATGTCGAAAAAACAGAAGTGCCTAATGTCAGTTTTTCCATTAAATATCAAATGCGTTGATTTGTTTATTTATTATCGCGAGATGACACGAGAAGTCGTTCCATAAACAATGCAACTAACATGAATATTGTGTTGATTTACAGATACATTAATTATTATTATATATTACCCCTCTATCCTGTACTAAATTAAAAAATGATTCAGTTTCCTGGTGTGTCCACACATACCGCACCATGTTTCTTTTAAAACTCTTCTTCTTCGCTTGTTGTAAAGTACGTCAACATCCTTTTTTTTTTTTTTTTTTTTTTTATGCATGTGACTCTCGTTGCAGAAAAAGGTCTTTCTATTGCAGTTTTGAGTAATATACCACTTGCACTATGCCCAAAAAACCACCTCTTGCCAGCGCAAAAACTTTCAACTGAAAAATGAGAGTTTTGGCAAAATTGTCATTTTTCCATTAGATACATTTTTATGTGCAAGTTATATTCGCACAATTTGAGGGTCAATGGAAAAGCAACAACTGCCACCAGTCACAAGTGTAGAGTATCAGGAGATAACATTTGTTCTGATTTGGAGCTATATAAATAAAATTTGATGGATTGATTGAAAAAATTTGAACAAAAGCGTCAAAGGCAGGCTAAAGCTAAATCAGAGATGTGAGCATTTTTAACGATTCTGAATTTACTGTAATTTTATGGAACCTTGATGTAAATATTTTCCACGTATAGATGTATTTTTTAAACATTTGTGATTGAAGTATGTCATTTTATGCAACTTAAATGTTCTCCTTTTCTTTCTTTCTTTCTTTCTTTCTTTCTTTCTTTCTTTCTTTCTCCACTAAAAGGAAACTAGCAATAGCTATACTCTCTTTATGTGAATCCTCAGTTACTACAGCTTGTTTGTAACAGGCAGACATTATACTTCGGAATTTTTATTGTCCCTATCAAATAAACTTTATAAACAAAATAAATTGCTTCCTCCTTTTCTTTCTGCACCTTATGCATGGAATCAGCTGCAGAAAGACTGGAAACTAACTGAGTTCAGAGTTCTTGAGACCGACTCCATAAATTGCACTTGTTTTCCGTAATCAGTTAATCTTGTTAAATGTGTCTGTTATTTGTGTTTGAACGGTGCAATCCTGTAACTGTGTGTTGTAATTGCTGCTGCGTATCTTGGCGAGGACTCCCGTGCAAAAGCTGTTCTAAATCTCTTTTGCTGGAATTTGTTTCCTGGTTCAATAAAGGTTAATAATAATAATAATAATAATAAACTGCCCTTTCCTGCTCTTGACCCTTATCCTCTTTACCCTTTTCTTCTTAAACTTGGTCCTTCTGAATTCCTTGTCTGTATTTTCTAGTTTTATCTCCATCCTCTTTCCTCCACATCACCCCTTCCTCTCCTGTCCTCGCGAAAACAAGTGAAAGATACTGCTTTACTAATGTTTTCAACATATACAGTTCTGTGCAAAAGTCTTCCTCCACCTTTAGTGTTGTTGTTTTTGTTGCTTCCTCCTCTTTTTTTTCCTTTCCTACTCTTACCCCTCATCGCCTTTCCCCTCATCTTTTTCTCAGACTTCCTCCTTCTGATTTCCTCGTCTGTATATTCTAGTTTCGTCTCCGTTCTTCCCCATACTATTACACCATCTTTCCTCCACAACACTCCATCCTCTCCCTTCACACATTATCTGCTGAACCGGTATGAACTTGCAAGCGCATACAGGTGAAGGAAGACATAATCCTCTACCTTTCCCACACAGTCTCTCTCACGCCTGTGGCATACAGATGTAATCACCGGTGGACAGGAGAAGGTGGGAGTAGGCCGAGTGTGCAGTGGTAAGAGCAACTTGGAAAGCTTCGGAGGAGGCTTAGGTGGAATGAAGAAAGGAAGGAGGGTGAGTTGATAGGAGTAATGCCTTCGGTTTCAATCAATGTTGTGGCGTACTTTTTTTTTTTTTTTTTTTTCTGTCCCAGTGTGAGTAGGAAGTGCTGAGTGTCTCATCATCCCTGCTGGGGCTCCGAGGGCCTGAGATACAGACGCTCGAGAAATAGAATATGGAGGATATGTGCAATAGCAAGGAAATAAGGAAGGGAAGGAAGGGAAGGCAAAGGGAGGTAGAGCAGCACAGAGACAGAAGACAACAGGGAGGTTAAAATACCGATGGAGATGGAAGCGGTGAAGATGAATCACTTCGGGAAAGGCTGGTGTCTTGAAACATTAATAACTGGACATCAAACATCAGGGGAAAGACGACTAGCATGGGATAAGCTAGCACACCTGGGATATGCTAATGCAGACTTAGGGAAAGTACTGTGCAAAAGTCTTACTGCACCTTTAGTGTTGTTTTTGTTGCTTCCTCCTGTTCTTTCCTTTCCTACTCTTGACCCTCATCATCTTTTCCCTTCTTGGAGTTGTCTTAGACTAGATGAGGGGAAAGAGTTGATGAATTGCGGGATTAGTCAGGAAAAAACATGATGAGATGACTTTAGTTTCAATAAATTACCGAGTAATGCCTTTGGTTTCAATCAATGTTGTGGCGTACTTTTTTTTGTTTGTCCCAGTGTGAGTAGGAAGTGCTGAGTGTCTCATCATCTCTTCTGGGCTCCGAGGGCCCGAGATACAGTTGCTTGAGAAACAGAATATGGAGGATATATGCAATCGCAAGGAAAGGAAGGAAGGAAGGAAGGAAGAAAGGGAAGGCAAAGGGAGGCAGAGCAGCACAGAGACAGAAGACAACAGGGAGGTTAAAATACCGATGGAGATGGAAGCGGCAAAAGATGAATCACTTTGAGGACGGTTGCTTTCTTGAAACATTAATAACTGGACATCAAACATCAGGGGAAAGACGACTAGCATGGGATAAGCTAGCACACCTGGGATATGCTAATGCAGACTTAGGGAAAGCACTGTGCAAAAGTCTTACTGCACCTTTAGTGTTGTTTTTGTTGCTTCCTCCTGTTCTTTCCTTTCCTACTCTTGACCCTCATCATCTTTTCCCTTCTTGGACTTCTCTTAGACTACTTGAGGGGAAGGAGTTGATGAACTGCAGGATTAGTCAGGAAAAAATATGATGAGATGACTTCAATTCCAATAAACTACTGACTACAAGAAAGCAGACTTAGGGCTGGTTTCTTGAAACATTAATAACCGGACATCGAACATCAGGGGAAAGATGACTAGCATGGGGTAAGCTAGCACACCTGGGATATGCTAATGCAGACTTAGGGAAAACACTGCCAAAGTCTTTCTCCACCTTTAGTGTTGTTGTTTTTGTTGCTTCCTCCTGTTCTTTCCTTTCCTACTCTTGACTCTCATCATCTTTTTCCTTCTTGGATTTCTCTTAGGTTGAATCCCAATTCGCCCCTTGGCCCCTCCCCCTTACCCCTCCCCCTCCATTTTGCATGTACACGTGAAGGGGTAGTGTTGTCCCGAATCTCAATTAGTCGGAAGGGAAGGGCTAAGGCAAAGAACTGTTTGGTTCTCAAAACGGAGATATTTCAGGACCACACTATGAACAGAGGAGTAAACGAAATCTCCCATAATTCTGTTCAAATAATTGGCAAGATGGAGGTAAACACAGCAAAAAACTGCAGCATTGTGATGAAAGAAACACACAAATGTACACACAACTTAATCATTTGATCGACCGTAAAATGCTCTTTCAATGTATTATAGATCGCATTTTTAACGGTTTAAAGTTGATAGCCGTAGAAAGATGACCAAAGCCCATGCAACAGAGATGGTTACAACTGCTGACGGCAAAGTGAATAGTTTTGGAACCAAAGTTTTCACATCTGTTTATAGCGGCATCTATGACCACTGATGACGTAATAGGTTGCGAAGGGTTGTCCCATTTCATACAGGAATGTTTCAACCCCTACCCCTTGCAGCTCCGTTTCAAAGGGTAGTCCCAAGTGCCAGGGCCAAGGGTTAAGGGTTAGGGCTATGGGGTGAATTGGGATTGGGCCTTAGACTAGTTGAGGGGAAAGAATTGATGAATTGCGGGATTAGTCAGGAAAAAACACGATGAGATGACTTTAGTTCCAATAAACTACTGAGTAATGCCTTTGGTTTCAATCAGTGTTGTGGCGTACTTTTTTTGTCTGTCCCAGTGTGAGTAGGAAGTGCTGAGTGTCTCATCATCCCTGCCGGGGCTCCGAGGGCCTGAGATATAGTCGCTCGAGAAACAGAATACGGAGGATGTGTGCAATAGCAAGGAAATAAGGAAGGAAGGGAAGGCAAAGAGAGGCAGAGCAGTACAGGGACAGAAGACAACAGGGAGGTGAACTCTTTAAAACCTGATGTGTCATTCCTGACGCACCAGTTTGGATGGATGTAACTCTTTCACTGTTTGTGCAACTGGAAAAATTCCAACGGTTTCTGAAACCTGAGACGTTGTGCTTTGTAGGTTTTATCGGGTCATTACAGTAATTTCACTCAAATGCTGGAGAAGAAGTCGTTTTAGAAGTATTATAACATGCACTATATTATAAATGACTGCTAGATTTTGAATGAATGAATGAATGAATGTTTTATTTCAGTTATGTACAAAACACATACATATTAAAAAACAAACAAATGTAAAATTAACACAGTTGTTAACTGAAAAAGGAAGAAGCTGAAGCCAGAGGCTTATTTCTGCTTCTCCTATTCCCATCCTTTCTCCAACTCCACACCTGAAGTTACAGCAGATTAAACATAAACACAAATTTGTCTACATTCGGTTTCTTAAGTCACTTTGAAATCATATTCCTTTCATAGCCCTTGAGAATTTGACAAGTTAAAGCTTTTTTGAAACTCGACAGCGAGCTACACAATTTCACTTCATCCTTCAATTTGTTCCATAATTTGACCCCAATAACAGAAACACAGTGATATTTAACATGTGTTCTTACTTTACATGTTTCAAACACAAACATCCCTCTTAAATTATAATTCCTTTCTCTTAATTTAAAAATTTTCTGAATACAAACAGGAAGATTTTTACTTTTAGCATGAAACATAAATTCCATTGTTTTTAAATATACAATATCAGAAAATTTTAGTAAACCAAATTCTACAAAAAGTGGATTACTTGAATGAAGATAACTAGCTTTGTTTATGACTCTATAGCTTTTTTTTGGAGTTTAATTATCGGGTCTATAATTTTATATTTTGAAAGTTATACTCTGGAAAAATGGTCAAAAGGACTCAATCACAGAATATTTGTAACCTTTTATGGTCAAAATAAGAAAAAAAACTAGAAAAGCACTTGGAGAGCGTAGACCTCCGCCAAGGCAGATCAGTGTTAATCATTCCTTCCTTGCGCCAGGATCAAAATTTCCTGAAAATTTCATCTAAATCCATCCATAACTTTTTGATTTATCTTACTAATAAACAGACAGACCTTGATGAAAACATAACCTCCTTGGTGGAGGTAAAAAGTCCAGAAAAAACATTTCAAGTTTAGTGTTTAAAGGGTTAAAATACCAAAAGGGATGGTAGCGGTGAAGATGGATCACTTTGGGGAGGGCTGCTTTCTTGAAACATTAATAACTGGACATCGAACATCAGGGGAAAGACGACCAGCATGGGATAAGCTAGCACACCTGGGATATGCTAATGCAGACTTAGGGAAAGCAGGGAGGACAGAGTAAGAGAAGGAAGGATGCAAGTTAGAGAGATGGAGGGAATAGGATTAAAGCCTCTGAGGGCATCAACGGGGTTGAGTTTTGTAGAAAAAGAGCTCTGTGGGAGCTTCACAGTCCAAGCTGACTGTGTAGGGTCAGTGTGAGTTGGATATGCAAATGTATGGAGATGGTAAAGAAGGTTAGAGGGTGAAGGATTGATGGAAGGAAAAGGAAAAGGGGAAGGATTTGAAGGAAGCAAGCAGCAAGGGATTAACAAGAGAATTTAATGGTCTAAGTTGCGGAAGCGTACTAATAAGCTAGCAGCGAAGCAGGCCTATCTGGTTTCTGGATGTGGTGGTAATAATGACTAGCAGGGCTTTTTTTTTTTTCCCAGCAAAAAATATACTGATAATGTAGGGGTATTTTACTGTCAGTGCTTTAGCTATACTGTATGGAGTTTTGTGGGAAGCAAAATATGAAAAGGTAATGTAAACCTTTGTGCTCCGCCAGTGCAGGGTGTAGATGAGTGGGGAATAATGGTAGAGAATTGGGATCACAGCGGTAAAAAGGTGTTTTTTAAAGAGTGGCAGTTAGCATCAAAGGGCATTATATCATTAGTGTTACTGCCTGGATTTTCGCCGGGTAGTGGCTGCTGGAAACTACCCAACTGTCAAGGTATTTCTCTTAGGTTCCTGAATGTAGAATGACAAGTGGACTCTTAAAACCCCGGAGGCAGCTAATATTCGCTGGCATTTAGTTTTGCATAGCAGGGCCTATCTCCCCGCTTCATTTTAGCACTGTGCCAGCACTGCAGAAAGGTCCCGCTGAAGCCATTACCATTCCGTTAATAGGAGCGAAAAAGTCTCAGGGTTGTTTGTATTTCTTTAAACCAACCGCGACCGCCTCAGCCAAGGATGCAACTGTGGTAGCGTTGGAAAGAGCGTCGAAGGAGGCATAAAAGTGAGAAATAATCACTACAAAAAGATACAAAGCAGGCAGGCGTTATTACATAATCCAAATGTTTGTCAGGGGTTTATTAGCTTGTAGTTGCAGCTTAATGGCTAAAAAGTGGAGGGGAAAGAGTTGGTGATTGTTAGGATTATTTAAAGGAGTGATATTTTGCTTTTTTAAATGGAATTATGCATTTTAAATCATTTCCCTGTGGTCTCCATAAACTGTAAATGCTCTGCTTGGGTCTGAATTCTTCATTCATTCAACTCCACAGGTCCATCTTCAACCCTATTTCTGAGTAATGACACCAGAAAGGTGGTTTGGAGCGCTGGCCCTTTAAATGCACATGAGCCACTTCAAGCCCCGCCCCCTCCAGGTTGTTGACCGTGCTTTCTGTCCCATTCAGCCACTTGTGTTCATTAATACAACCAACAACTGAACATTTTAGGTAATCGGCTCAAAGTTTGGACATATTTTCAGTTTTTACTACAACCGCTGCTGCTGACAAACAATTATGTCGTACTCGGAGAAATGATCGTCAGAAGTCTTGACCTTATATGTGCAAATGTCGTGACGTAACTAGTTATAAAATGTAACAAATTTAGCAGGAATTAAAACAGGTTGTAGAAATCCACTCGATTTTGGCCTAAATGAATATAAAGATAGTTTTGCAGCACCTGGAGGGTTCAAATTCAACTGTATGAACTATTAGGGTCCAAATACACAAATAAATGAACCACAGACTAATAAAAGTGGGTTTAGATAAATATGACCCCTTTAAGAAAAAAGTACGAAATGACTTTGGGTCCATACCAAAAAAAAAAAAAAAAAATTAAAATTAAAATCAGTTGATATTGATAACACTGTCTAAAATTATCTGGACACAATCTCATTAAATAGAGATAAAATGTGCTAAAATCTAACATACTTTGATACATGAATTGCAAAACAAATGATAAAAGTCTTGGTTTCCCAACATTTTCCACATTTACAGTTCTCTGCCAAAGTCTTCGTCCACCTTTAGTTGTTTTTTTCAAGGCAGAATTGATCATACATATTTATTTCTTGTTACCTTTTTTTCAGATGCAACAAAAATTACAGGAAAATGTGCACAGCCTTAACCCTTTATCAGGCAAGTGCCTATTTTTGGTCACTTCCTCAAAACATTAAATAAATAAAAGTCAGGTCCATAAGCATGTTGGTTTTTATAAAACTATACAGCGACTCCGAGAGGTTTTATAGACATTTCGAAGCTGTAAATAGTGAATAGGAGTGATTTTTGTCAGTTTATGACCTTGTAACAGTTGTTTTATTGCATGTTTTTACTTTTTTGCAAGTGCTGCTTGGATGTTTTATGGCAAGAGGAGGGAGACTGTTGTCACGGCAACCGACAATGAGGTAGATGACAATGTCCGAAAACACACTAAGTTTGAAATGCTGAATTCTAGAGTATTTAAATGAGCGCCCCATAAAGGGTTAAAAGACAGATTTTTTTAAAAAAATGGTAATAAAAGTTAAGGTCACTATTTATTGTGACCTTTGACCCCATAACATGAAGCAGCACAAACAATTACAAACATCTAATTAAGAAATGAATGCTATAAATGTCATAATGTCTGCGCTGGATATCATTGTGGTTTTATCATGTGGGTATTTTGGCTCTTTTGTACTTTTCCGATGCCCTCGAACCTCATCGCTGTACCCTCTCTTCCTCTGTCAGGTCGTACTTGGCTCCAGACCCAAGTACAGTTCCATGAGGTAAATTAGTATTGAAAATACAAGAGTACATTTATGACTGTGAGGCATGTGGAAAGTCTGCCCCTTGTCAATGTGTTTTAATTTGACAAATGTGTCGAGTCCCAGATGGTCAATTCATTAATTAAGTTAATTCAGAAGGTGTCCAATATTTTCAGTCCATTATCCACATCCAAATAATATATTAGCATTTATTTTGAGCTTGTTGGGAACAGGATAATCTGTTGCTGACAGTGTGGTAGGTGGTTAGTCCAAATGGTTTTATTTTCTCTATTTTCCTGATTTTGAAAGGAAGATACAGTATATAGACTTTGTATTATTATTATTATTATTATTATTATTATTATTATTATTATTATTGTTATTATTATTATCATTATTATTATTATTATTATTATTATTATCATTATTATTATTATTATTATTATTATTATTATTATTATTATTATTATCCCGCCCTCTGAAGGGAAGGCAAAGGGTATTGTTTTTGGTTGTGTTTGTTTCTTTGTTTGTTTATTAATACTCTAACAGCAAAACTACTGGTTGAGTTTACACCAAATTTGGTTTATAGATTGCCAGTGACCAAGAAGAGATCTCATTACATTTTGGAAAAAGCAGGACAAAGTTAATTTTTTTAATTAAATAGAGAATAGCTCTTATTACATTTTGGGAAAAGTAGGTCAAAGTTCAATTTTTTTTTTTTTATGAAATTTTAAAAATCTTTTCATTTACTTATAATGGATGAAATATGTGCGAGGGGCGGGGTTTGTTGTGCCTGGCACCACTTATTATTATTATTATTATTATTATTATTATTATTATTATTATTATTATTATTATTATTATCCCGCCCTCTGAAGGGAAGGCAAAGGGTATTGTTTTTGATTGCGTTTGTTTCTTTGTTTGTTAACACTAACAGCAAAATTATTGGTTGAATTTATACCAAATTTGGTTTATAGATTGCCAGTGATGAAGAATAGATCTCACTACATTTTGGGAAAAGCAGGTCAAAGTTAAATTTTTTAATTAATTTTAAAAATCTTTTTTTCCCCTATTTACTAATATTGGGCGAAATTTCAAATGACTGTGGCACCAAAACTATGGCTTTTATTCATACCAAATTTGGTTTATAGATTCAAAGTCACCCAGAATACGTGTCGTTAAATTTTGGGAAAAGTAGGTCAAAGTTTCCATTTTTTATGAATTGAAAAAAAAAAAAAAAAAAGTTTTCCCTATTTACTTATAATGGGCAAAATTTCAAATGACTGTAGCAGCAAAACTATAGGTTGAATTCATACCAAATTTGGTTTATATATTGTCAGTGACCCAGAATAGCTCTTATTACATTTTGGGAAAAATAGGTCAAAGTTCAATTTTTTTCTACAAAATTTTAAAATCTTCTCATTTATTTATAATGGCCGAAATATGTGCGAGGGGCGGGGTTTGTTGTGCCTGGCACCACTTATTATTATTATTATTATTATTATTATTATTATTATTATTATTATTATTATTATTATTACCTAACAAGACTTTATTACTTTTGTGAAATTTTCAAAAAAAAAATTGTTGTTATGTAGAAAATCAAGGTCAATGAAGTTACTATATTTGGTTCCTTACCCACAAGTGGCAAAAAAAAAAAGCAAACAAACAAACAAATACAAATACAATATATGTAATGTGAAAGGAACATGTATTTTAAACTGATTGCTGTCATTGTCTTGTAATGTATGTGGAAATTACCAAAAATAGTCACCTGCCCGATAAGGGTTAATCTATTTATTTATTTATTTATTTATTTTGCCCAGTTAAACAGCAATTTCATGTATTATACTTCTTCTTACCTTTATTTATTTATTTTTTTATCCAGTTAAACAGCATTTTCATGTATTATACTTCCTCTTACCTTTTGCTAATAAGGTTTCTTTAAAAAATGGGGGTCTTTAGTTTTATGTACAAGCAACAGGGTCCATGCATTCTAAATAAAATGCAATGGATCAGAAGGATATTTGCAAGTTCTGACCTTGCAAAGAATCCCTGCAAGTCTAAAGTTACATTCATTAGTCTTATTCTGTATATTATGGGGAAACGCATTAAATATTCATAATCACACATTTACATACCTGATCATTAAGCTTGATTATTCAACATGGAATGCCCTCTTTGACTTCTTGCATATCTCACCACAGACTGTGCTGCCTACAGCCTTTTTGTAGGTCATTATCCACTAAGTCCACACTGTTTATTCATGCAAATTATATCACAATGCATACACTTGAATATCACACCGCTAGAACAAAGTGCCGGGCGAGAACAAAGACAGGGGGTTATAGGACCTGAATCCTAAGATACCATCCTGCCCTTGTGTGTTTTAGCGCAAAGAGGAAAAAGTGGATTCCACAGAAGACAAATATTCAGCAGGGGTACGGGGAAGGAAATAAATAAATAAATAAATAGGACCAGTGGCCCTGGATCTCACCAACATCTTCTATTAAAGATTCAACGACAACTTGTATTTGTGAGGTTGTCAGGTTCTGTTTTATGTTAGAGACCAGTGGTTCTGATGCAGAACCACATTGTTCAATCTAACAATAGAAGTGGGCGGTACTTTCACTGGAGGAGAACTCAACTAATTCAATCAAAGTCCATATATGACTTGTATCACTGATCAATAGGAACTATATTGATATCTGTACTGTCCTGCCCCGACGCCTTGCCAAGGACAACAGTTAGTTAACTCCTCCTCAATAAACCAGACAGACGACGAGTTCCAGTCCACTCTTTATGGTCACTGAAGTAGGGTAAAACTGAGAAATGAAAATACAATTCCATTTAGAATTCAATCAAACAGAAGGCTTTGAAATAGCTTTCAAGCTAGATTAGCTTAGCCAGCTCATTAACACACACAGATACGATCTTGTGCTGTAACTTCAAGGCTTTAGGCCAACAAATTTTAACGTTAAACTCATATTCACATTCATAACATATCATAATGTAAACATACCGACGATGCCTTCAAAGGCCAACTCGAGGCTCAGGAACAAACAGAGAAAATCAGAAGCGTCAACACTGGGTCCTTCTTCCGAGCAGAATAAAGTCCAACATTTATGACGTCATCAGCAGATTCCCTAAACACTACCAACTTTGGCCAATAGATGGCAGATAAGGACCATGAAAACCTTACATCACTCAGTCTCACAGAACTGGCAACAAAATAAGTACATTAAACAGAACAATATCTGTAACTATTTACATATTATAAACCATCACAATATGGACCATTATACGTCAAGGCAAATTTTTTATATTTCCCCAAAAAACTGTCAAAAAATTAAAAAACTGCGACCAAGGTTTGTGGACACAATCCCAAGGAAGGTACACAAAAAATTTTAAATGAATCTGACCAGTAGCTTCAGAGAAGAACAGTGTTGAAATCTATACACTGGTGACCTTGAGTTTGACCCTTTAAGGTCACTCGAGGTCAAAGGTCACGAACCCTAATGAAAGTCCATATATGACTTCCCATCAGTGCTCAACAGTAAATATATTTATATCCGTAACTATTTACATGTTATAAGCTGTGAAAATACGGTGCATTACAAGTAAAGACAAATTTTTAATATTTCAAAAAATTCGTCAAAAATTTAAAAAACAAAATTTCTGAAAACTGCGACCAAGGTTTGTAAACATTGTCCCAAGGAAGCTACATAAAAAACTGAAATGAATCTGACCAGTACATTCAGAGAAGAACAGTGTTGAAATCTGTACATTGGTGACCTTGAGTTTGACCCTTTAAGGTCACTCGAGGTCAAAGGTCATGAACCCAAATGAAAGTCCATACATGACTTCCTATCAGTGCTCAATAGGAACTATATTAATATCTGTAATTATTTCTATATTATAAACCATCAAAATATGGACCATGATAAGCAAAGGCACATTTTTATTTTTAAAAAATTTGCCAAAAATTCAAAAAAGTAAATTTTTGAAAACTGCAACCATGGTTTATAGACACTGTTCCCAGGAAGCTACAAACATTTTTTAAAATTAATCTGACCAGTACTTTCAGAGAAGATTGTTGAAATCTAGACATTGGTCACCTTGAGTTTGACCCTTCAAGGTCACTCGAGGTCAAAGGTCATGGACCCAAATGAAAGTCCATATATGACTTCCTATCAGAGCTCAACAGTAAATCTATTTTTATCTGTAACTATTTACATGTTATAAGTCGTGAAAATATGGTGCATTATAAGTAAAGACAAATTTTTTGTTTTTAAAAAATTCATCAAACATTCTGGACTCAATTCAATTCAAATTTCTGAAAACTGTGAAAAAAATTGTAGACACTTTCTCACGGAACCTACACAAAAAATGTTTAATGAATTCAACCGGTAGTTTAAGAGAAGAAGGTATTTGAAGAATAAAAAGATAAAAACAGCTAAAATATAAAAACAATGAAAACATAAAAACAACTAAAACATATAAAAACAGTTATTGCACAGACCGACATAAATACACACGTGTAAAATAAAAGAGTAATAAAAGAGTATTGTATCTGAAAAATAATTATAATAAAAATACTGGGAGGTAGAACAGGTTATTGTGCATTCGATTAAACGTATGTATTAGTTCAGTTCACCTCAGTTTGTAAAATGCTTGGTAATGAGCCGCTTGTCCTTAAATAACTTCAGTGGTAGATTGTATCCCACGGGCTGAGAACTCACTTGTGCTCCTTCTGCCTGGGAGCAGGTGTTACCTGCAAAGTTTACCTTTGCTGTAATAAACAGTGACAACTCCATCTGAGCAGCGAACTGGCCGCTAAGCTTTGCAGACAGTTCTCCTATAAAAAGACACGTGGTGCTTTTCAGACGCTGGTTCTGCTGACAGCACCTGGAGCTTCAAAGTCCACCTTATGCCTGCTCCAAATTCATGAGGGTTTTTGTCAAACACAAGCTCTTTTAATGAAACACACGCCTGCAGCTTTTATTTAGCCCATAACCAACAGCTACTGGCCACCAAAATCATCTGCTGATCTGAAATGTTGAATAACTTCTGAACTAGGAAGGGGACAAACAAGGTTCTAAGAGTTTTGGATTTTTCATTATAGTTTAGTTTTATTTAGTTTGGACTTTTTTTTCTCTAATTCAGTTAGTTACCTCCGCCAAGGAGGTTATGTTTTTGCCAGGGTTTGTTTGTCTGTTTGTTTGTTTGTTTGTTTGTTTGTTTGTTTGTCTGTCCGTTAGTGTGCAACATAACTCAAAAAGTTATGGACAGATTTGGATGAAATTTTCAGGGTTTGTTGGAAATGGGATAAGGAAGAAATGATTACATTTTGGTGGTGATCGGGGGGGGGGGCACTGATCAGCCTTGGCGGAGGTCTGCGCTTTCCGAGTGCTTCTAGTTTGAATTTGTTTTTAGAGCAGGTTTGATAGTTTTTATTAGCTTTCGTTATTTTCTAAGTGCTTAGTGTTAGTTTAGTTTTAGTTTTTTTTAATATCTTTTCTCTTCTTTGTTGTCGTATTCAAATAAATCCCAGACAGGACTCTGCTGCTTTCCCCCAACTCTAGTCTCCATGTTTCCAGGTAGAGTGGGGACCAGAAGACGACTCTAAACCACAAGTGACGACAAGTGACGAACTGTTAAATATCGTACTGTGCCAGCAGCTAGAATTGCTTGAGGGAAATAAATTGATTTAGTATCAGTCCGACGTTGAGAAAAACGAAAATAAAGGGAATTTCATCCTTAATTATTACCTCCGCCAAGGAGGTTATGTTTTTGCCAGGATTTGTTTGTTTGTCTGTTTGTTTGTTTGTTTGTTTGTTTGTTTGTCTGTCCGTTAGTGTGCAACATAACTCAAAAAGTTATGGACAGATTTGGATGAAATTTTCAGGGTTTGTTGGAAGTGGGATAAGGAAGAAATGATTAAATTTTGGTGGTGATTGGGGGTGGGGGGGCCCACGGGGGGGGGCACTGATCAGCCTTGGTGGAGGTCTGCGCTCTCCGAGTGCTTCTAGTTTTTATATGTTTTAGTTAGTTTTGTAAACACACAATACAGTTTCAGTTAGTTATGTTTATTTCTTTTAATTATAGTTTTTATTTATTTCAGTTAACGAAAATGTTTTTTCACTTCTAGTTTTCATCATTTTGTTAGTTTTCGTTAACGATAATAACCTTGGTGACAAAATGTCAATTTGGCAAACTACTGCGATATTTAACGCTTTATCAGGCAAGTGACTATTTTTGATCATTTCCGAACACATTACAAGACAGTGGCAGCAACAATTCCAGTGAGGACAGTGAGTGAACAATCTCAGGTCCAATGTGGTCTACAGTAGTGGTTTTTAAAGTGGGGGGGTGCCAGAGGACTTTAGGACATTTGAAAGATAAACAGTACCACAGTGCTTCAGTTTCAGCTTCACAGTTTGTCACCATATATTTTGTAATAGTAATTTTTATTTTTTATTTTTATCAATTAAAACACAGGTGTCAAACATGTGGTCCGGGGGCCAAATCCGGCCCACCAAAGGGTCCAATCCGGCCCCTGGGATGAATTTGTGAAATGCAAAGGTTACACTGAAATTACCCTGAAGACATTAAAAATCAAGGATATTAAAATAATTTTAGGTCAATTCCATCTAAAGTGGGTCAGACCAGTAAAATACTATCATAATAACATATAAATAATGAAAACAGTGAATTTTTCTCTTAGTTTCAGTTTTAAAAAAGTTAAAATTACACAAAAAATGTTTACATTTACAGACTAGCCTTTTACAAAACATGTGAAACAGTACTCTAATTTTACTAATATTCTGCCTGTTACTAAATGTTTTGTGTATTTGTAGATCCACTGTGATCTGTATGTTATAATGCACATGTATAAATTATAAACTAAGGCATAATATTGTTAAAATTGCACTTTTTTTTTTTTTTAAGAATTTTCAGGTTCATATTTGTTCGTGTTATGTTCAAGTACTGTTCGTAGATGTAAACATTTTCATTACGGAATTTGACTTTTTTTTCACTCAAAAACATAGAGCAAACTTTGGAGTTGACATTATTTATAAGTTGTTATCCTATAATTTATATTATTTTACTGGTCCGGCCCACTTTATAAAATATTGGGCTGTATGTGGCCCCTGAGCTGAAATGAGTTTGACACCCCTGAATTAAAAGAAATTTCAGGTGACGCCATTTGAATTCCTGGTGACCCCACGTGGGGTCTCGACCCCACAGGATCAACTGTTCATTTGATCACGTGCAACGTTAGCGCTACTTGGACAAACTGCCTGAAATGCATTGCCAGAGATGTTCAGAGTCATTCTGCACTGGAAATGGGTTAACTGTGTTAACATTTTTAATCAGATTAATCATGATGATGGATTAATCTGTGTTTACGTGTTCATTTTGACAGCCCTAGTTATTCTTTTCTGGTCCGGCCTCCTTGAGATCAAATTGGTCTGAATGTGGCCCCTGAAAGAAACTGAGTTTGACGCCCCTGATGGACAAGGTTAGTAATTTAAATACAGGTGCTTCGATGAAACTGGTCCTAAAAATAGGACAGAGGGGCTAAAAATTCAAACCAGATGTAGACTAATGTTATGAAGCAAGTTTGGAAGAACCTTGGGTCTGTTTTAAAAAGAAATACTTACAGAGATAAAAGAGAAACTAATTTTCAGATAAAACTCATTTTTATATTATTTTACATTATTTTTTTATACAAAAATCCGCATGTAACACAGTAAAAAGGACACGAAAATTACGCACTACAATTTTTTTTATATCTCTTTATTCTCTCACCGTTACATTTTGGGAACTGAACTAATTATGCAAAGATGACCGCTGTTGCAAAATCATTCACAATTTACTTGCTTTTCAACGGGCAGGTCTGTATGTAACAAAAGCGGACACGATGGGTTACACACGAAACCTGGAATGAGACTGAGACTGATGAAAAACCCACATGTCTGGATTAGAAAAACCACTCGGATCGACACATTTAACACAGTGTCTTTATTTATCGTCTATATAAGACCATTTACAGCCATGTTTTCAGATCTAATGCACTGACACCTAGGTAGCTTTAATGTCCCAATTTTGGCCCCAATATTTTATTAAAAATTCAATAATTTTGGGATGGCTCATAGTAGGAAGTCATCATTAGGTCCATCCTGGGGGGAAATATGTCTAAATGTCTCTTTTATTATTGGGTCTAAAAAGCTGATACCAAAATAAACCCAGTTTCATAGAAGCACCCTTTTAGAAAAACACCTGATTTTCATGTAAAATACAGATGATAATATCATAATAAATGACAATAAATCACTTAAGAAAGGTTAAATATAGAGAAAAATGTATTTGGGAACTGTCACTAAAGTAGCAGTGGGTTAAAAGTGTAGCAGAGGATTTGATCTCGGATGGATTTCAGGATTACACACACATGCCCTGACCTCTTCTTTGTGCACAAATCAACAATAAATAAAGCGTACATAACCTTTCACCTGTTTTTTGTTTTGTTATTATGTATTCATAAAAGGTACAGATCCTGACCTTTGGGCTGCAGAGCTTCATATAGTCTACATTTGTGAGTCGTAAACATGTTATTGTGTGTCCAGTTGCATAGCGATGCCGGTCATCGTCTACAGGGGTTGGACAAAATAATGGAAACACCTTAAAACATCAACAACATATAATTTAATATGGTGTAGGTCCGCCTTTTGCGGCAATTACAGCCTCAATTCTCCGAGGTATTGATTCATACAACTTGTGAATTGTTTCCAAAGGAATTTTAAGCCATTCTTCAGTTAGAATACCCTCCAACTCTTTTAGAGACGATGGCGGTGGAAATCGACGTCTTACTCGAATCTCTAAAACTGACCATAAATGCTCAATAATGTTGAGGTCTGGGGACTGTGCCGGCCATACGAGATGCTCAACTTCATTAGAATGTTCCTCATGCCGTTCTTTACCAATTCTAGCTGTATGGATTGGGGCATTATCATCTTGAGGTGAAGGTGTTTCCATTATTCTGTCCAACCCCTGTATATACAAACCACAAACCAGAACAGAATGTGCAGCCCACTCACTGCCTATAGTTTCACTGTTCACTGGGAGAGTTGGAGAGGAATGCACAGGCCACAGTGTCAGGGAAGTGTTGTAAATAAATAAGATAATGAATAAAAAATAACAAGCAGGGATATACCGTTTCTATCCACCTGGTAAAGAACAACACGCAGCATATAATTCTCAACACAAACCAGCAAAAGAATGAAAGGACAGAGGTTAATGGAGCTCAAATAAGGACCAGATCCAGCTGTGACACTGGGATACATTTCATATTCAGTAAGATCTGTGTTTAAACTAAATAACTTACCTGCATGTTTAGTACATATATGAACAGGTCTCACTAAGTACCTTTTCAATATGGCCGCTAACAACACACACTTTGTAGTAGGGCTGCTCGATTATAGAAAAAAAAAAAAATCACGATTGTTTTAGCAATAATTGAAATCACGATTATTAAAAACGATTATTTTTTAACCTTAAAGTTGTTTATTTTTTTCTTGCAAAGCAATGTAAAATATACTCTTTAAACATAAATAAAGCTTTTAACCACTAAAACAAAGTATGTTCACTTTTGTACGAAACAAAAAAATCTTTGAATGCAAATAAGTGTACTGTAAATTCAAGTATGTTTCCTTTTGTAAATAAATAGTGCACTGGAATTAAACTGCTATAGACTTGCCATAGAACTGTAGCAATAAAAAAAAAAAAAAAACTCACGTAAAGTGCAAATTATAAATTTAAGTATGTTCAATGCAGTATGAAACACAGTAAATTCAGTGGCGTGCCGTGAGGTTTCAGTTCAGGTCTTCTGTATACATCAGCCATCTAGAATACGTACGTTAGGGTTATATGGGTTAGGGTTAGGTTAATACGGGAGTTGCAGCATAAAGAGATTCGGAAACTGAAGATTGCATTACGGACGAAGTTGTTTTTATGCGTTTTAGTTTTTCATAAGATTACGATAAAGGTGGCGGTGGTTAAACTTTAGATGGTTAAAAAGGTTTGTTGTGTTAGCGGTCGGTGCGGACACAACTACGAAACACTTTTTGCACGTGATGTGTTTTTGCTCTTCGTCTTCTTCATCAAACCCAAAGTGATTCCATACAATTGAATTTGACTTGCCTTTTTTGTTTACCAAGCACTTCTGCTGTGATTCTCCTGCCGTTTTTCCAGACCGCTAGGTACAACTTTCCTCTTGGGGTGGACCTGCCGGCTAGCTGGCAGCTGTAGCTTAGAGGGGGGCGGGGCAGAGCAGCTCATGGGAGCTTGCGTGCGCGTGAATTAAAACAACTCAAAATTAACAATCGTTTTTTCTCGATTACATAATTTTTGTAATCATTGCGTGTAATAATTGAAATCGTAATTGAATTTCGATTAATTGCACAGCCCTAGTTTGTAGGAAAGTCTTTGGTCATTTTCAAAAAGTTACGTTATGACGAGCAATTATATTGTAATTCGGTTGGAAATAGAAAAATTTTGAAATTATGGTGTTTTTCAAGGGAAATAAAAAAGCTGTAAAAATCCTTATATATATATATATATATATATATATATATATATATATATATATATATATTTAAAAAAAATGTTACTGGTAAAATTTATTTTTGTATCTAAAGTTAATGTGAACAAATAAGCAGTGACACTGGGACACATTTCATGTTCAATAAAATCTGTGTTTAAACTAAATGACTTATCTGTATGTTTAATACATATATAAATAGGTCTCCGTGAGTACTTTTTTTTCTTTTTGGCCGCTCACAACACACATTTAGTCAGAAAGTCTTTGGTAATTTTCAAAAAGTTACGTTATGACAAGCATTTACATCGTAATTCGGTTGGAATATCGAAATTAAATATTGATAAGTATTGAAAATAAATATAAATAAATATTGAAATCATGTTGGCATCCAAGGGAAATAAAAAGGCTGTAAAAAGCTTTATGTAAAAAAAAAAAAAAAAAAAAAAAAAAAAAACACTGCCTGAAATGCTCGATATTTTCAAAAATGTTACTGGTAAAATTTATTTTTGTATCTAAAGTTAATGTGAGCAAATGGTTGCCAAAAACAACCAATGTATCAAATGAGATATAAAAGTTATATCATAAACAAAATAATACTGTAACATTTTTGGTTTGGATTATGTTAAACAGGCTAATAAATGCTTAAATCCCCCAAAAATGGAGTTTTGTAGCTGGTTTTTACAGGGTTTCTGCAGGTATAAGCAAATCTAATTGAATGCTCTTTTTAACGCCACTTTAAACAAATTTAATGCCCATGTCCAACTGCAGATACAGTTTTATATGTGGTTTTATGTTGGTTTAATGTCGACAGGTTTTAATCAGGTTCTGAATAGTTCCTCTTCCAGTCGCTTCTGCTGAAACTTACATTTTCCCATTTTTCCGACATTTGCTAATATTCCCTTCCCTCTTTCCCACAGCATGAGCACGCTCACAGCACGTCAAAACATCCGGTGTTGTGACTTCATGTATTGGCCATAAACAAGGTAAGGTAAGGTAAGGTAAGGTAAGGTAAGGTAAGGTAAGGTAAGGTAAGGTAAGATAAGATAAGATAAGATAAGATAAGATAAGTTTATTACTTATATTCTTGATTTAGTACTCATTTTCATTCATTTTATTTCTTACTTCGGCTGCTTTTGTTTATTTTGTTGCTTTTTTAAAATTTCCATTTAGTTAATAATTTGCTCATTTGTTATTTTGAAAATTTTGTAGTCATTTTTTGTTGATTCTATTTATTTTTCAATATAAAAGGAAGTGTCTACAATCAAATTCCATGGGTTTTACTGGTGAGTCAATGTTGTAGAAGATGACGGTGTTTCCATGGTAACTACGGAGCCTCTGAACGTCCAAATGGGTCATATCTGATGACCATGAAAAGACGATAAACTGTATTTTACACCAATTATTTACATGTACTAATAGGATTAGTGCTTTTAAAAGTATTAAACATTATAAAGCAGTAGATACTTTTAGTGGATATTTGGGTCTTTTTGAGTTAACAGCGAAAGATGTTAAAAATGAAACGTTCATTTCTGGAGCTGCCATGAACATCACCCATCTCACTTTTTGAGATTTTGTTCTCCTGAAGGATTTACATTGTGCTTTCAGTGAATGGATCTCTATTCTGTTTTGTATTCTACCTCCTGAATTTGCATCAAAAAGCCTTTCGAAACTATAATTTATCCTGACCAGCCAGCATCCATAATCCTCAAAATAGGCTGAATAAATGTGTACAAGCAAAAAAAAAAAAAAAAAAGGTATAAATCACTTGAAATCACAGAAATGTCTATTTGTACAGGACGAATAGTATGACAGGATTGATGCGTATTTTACAAACTACAGATACTGTGTTATTTTTGTATAATCCAATCCAATCCAACTTTATTTGTAAAGCACTTTAAAACAACTGCAGTGGACCAAAGTGCTGTACAGAAGCATAATTAAAACCAAAATAAAAGAATAAAATACTGAATAGATTTAAAGACATAGAAACTGTACAAAAAAGAAAAAAGTGCTATACAGAAGAATAAATAAAACCCAAATAAAAGAATAAAATACAAGAATAGATTAAAAAGCCATACAATTAAAAACAACAAAATAAATAAATACAAAAAATAGATCAATAAGAACAATAAGCCACTACCAAATAAAAACAATAGAATAAAGATAGTACCTTCAAACATCTCAAATGGTTTCATAATAAATAATAATCAATAAGTAATAATAAATGATTAAGTCCACAGTAAAAGTGGACAGGGCAGATACTGTTTAACATGTAAGAGATGGAAGGAAGACCAAATTAGACATAAAAGCCCATTTGGATTGTGTTCCTTTGACATGAATCTGAGATAAAAGGATTTTATTATAACCAAGATGTGAAACCATTTCTGTTCAATGCTCTCTTTGACCAATCCCAAACGACAGACACCGGACCGACTGCAGACAATACCCCTGTGAACACACACACACTTCCTTTGCTACTGTGTGGAAATTGATTTAGTACCACCTCCTGAGGGACTTTTTTAAAAGATGATTTCTTTAGGCGTTTTATGCCTTTATTTGACAGTGGCAGTGCACAGAGGTAGGAAATGTGGACTTGGAGCGTAGAAGAATGACGCGCAGCAAATGTTCGACCAGTCGGGAATTAAGGGTTGGCTGCCAAGAAGTCAGTGCTCAGGGCATTTGTGCCCATGTGGTTGAAGTCCTAACCACTGGGCTGTCAGGTTGTCTACACAGACACTTTTTACATACCTTGATCTGTGTTTTGTAACCGTTTCTCTGCTTTTATTAGACACTGACAAAAAGTAGAGCTGCTGCTTTTTGAACAGCTTTAATGTTGGGATTCAATGGACGGATATGAAGATACACACAACGATGCATTAAGTGTCATTCTATTCTATTCTATTCTATTCTATTCTGCTCCTTTCTATACAGTTCTGTTCTATTCTACATACTCTATTCTATTCTATTCTATTCTGCTCCTTTCTATACAGTTCTGTTCTATTCTACATACTCTATTCTATTCTATTCTATTCTGCTCCTTTCAATACAGTTCTATTCTATTCTATTCTATTCTATTCTATTCTATTCTATTCTATTCTATTCTATTCTATTATGCTCCTTTCTATACAGTTCTGTTCTATGCTACATACTCTATTCTATTCTATTCTATTCTATTCTGCTCCTTTCTATACAGTTCTATTCTATTCTATTCTATTATGCTCCTTTCTATTCTATTCTATTCTATTCTATTCTATTCTATTCTATTCTATTCTATTCTATTCTGTTCTATTCTATTCTATTCTATTCTGCTCCATTCTATACAGTTCTATTCCATTGTATTCTATTCTATTCTATTCTATTCTATTCTATTCTATTCTATTCTATTCTATTCTATTCTGCTCCTTTCTATACAGTTCTATTCTATTCTATTCTATTCTATTCTGCTCCTTTCTATACAGTTCTATTCTATTCTGCTCCTTTCTATACAGTTCTGTTCTATTCTATTCTATTCTATTCTATTCTATTCTATTCTATTCTATTCTGTTATGCTCCTTTCTATTCTATTCTATTCTATTCTATTCTATTCAGTTATGCTCCTTTCTATTCTATTCTATTCTATTCTATTCTATTCTATTCTATTCTATTCTATTCTATTCTATTCTGCTCCTTTCTATACAGTTCTATTCTATTCTGCTCCTTTCTATTCTATTCTATTCTATTCTATTCTATTATGCTCCTTTCTATTCTATTCTATTCTGTTCTATTCTATTATGCTCCTTTCTATTCTATTCTATTATGTTCCTTTCTATTCTGTTCTATTCTATTCTATTCTATTCTATTCTATTCTATTCTATTCTATTATGCTCCTTTCTATTCTATTCTATTCTATTCTATTATGCTCCTTTCTATTCTATTCTATTCTATTCTATTCTATTCTATTCTATTCTATTCTATTCTATTATGCTCCTTTCTATTCTATTCTATTCTATTCTATTCTATTCTATTCTATATGTGTACATTTACGTTTAGGGATGTTAATGCCATCTAGTGCTGCAACAACAAATCGATTAAATTGATCCAAATCAATTCTTAAATGAGTTGGCAACAAATTCATCAGTTGATTCGTTGGGTCTTAAGCACGTTAGTATTGAAACATGAGGCTTCGGATGCCGGGCTAGATTGGTAACCCTGTAAAGCCTGAACCATTAAATCACTAACAGAAAATTCCAGTTCTTTGAAACTAGAGCCTTTATTGGTCCTTCTGAACAACCCCCATTTGTTTTGTTTTTTTTCAAATATCAATTTCCATGTATGAGTTTCAATTTTGTATCATTTCTGATACATCGGGTCTCAATGCTCAAATCTTATTTTTTTGGAACAAACAAAAACATAATATAACACAAACATGTCTAAGAAATTGGTAATTCCTTTTCTATATTGTCCCAGTTCTTCCTCCTTCCTCATTAATGACAGTCTTGTAGTGTCACTGGAAAGGCCTCTGGTGAATGAATTCCTCCCCCTGGTAGATTATCTGTGTATTACATGTATCTAATTGTATACATCAGGATTTCAACACAAAAAAAAATCACACTGATCATGTAGAGGGCTTCAAAACTCATGTAACAAATATGATACGTTTGGTGTTAAAGGGTTAAATCCGTGGTTTCCAACCTTTTTTGTCTCATCACCCCATTTTAACATTACACATTTCTGGCGACCCCAGACATTCAAAATGGAGACTTCTTTTTTTTTTTGTTAAAATGAATTTGTTTTTGATCATGTAATAATTTCCAATACTATGTTGCAAATAAACATTAATTTTAAGTCAACATTTAGTCTATATAATGTATATTATTCTGGATGGAGGCGGTAAATCCAGGTGTAGATTACTGCACAAGAGAGAATTGGATTTTCCTTGGTCAGGATATGTACAGTCAGTCCTGCTTATATTTACAAGGCTGACAATTAATACTGAACAAACAAGAACTCAAACTATGAATTATGAAAGAGCTGCAGCATCTGAAACTGACCACAATGAACATCTGACAGATAAACAGAACCACAGTGCTTCAGCTTCAGACTCAGTTTGTCATGTCTGTTATGGATTGGGATTGTCTTCGTCAACTCACCACATATTTTTTATTAGTAAATTTTTATTTTTTATCAATTACTAGAAATTTCAGGTGACCTCATTTGAATTCCAGGCGACCCCACATGGGGTCCCGACCCCAAGGTTGAAAAACACTGGGTTAAATAAACCCCCAAACCAACTGTTTTCAGTGCCATCAGGACTGCAGCCTTCAGGCCACTATTCGGCTTCACTATCGTCTGTACGTACCGACCAAGTTACCCACCTGTTATTTCAACCAGCCCACCCTGGACAGGCTTGAACCGGCCCTGGTCCTACTGTCAAACTAATCAGTATAGTGATATAGACCCACACCTCTGGAGGCAAGTCAGTGCATGGCTGCATATGTGCAATGAAGTCGAACCTAATACCTGCACATTTTGTACACGATGCAGGTTTACACTTTGATCTCTTTTTACTACTTGGAAGTGGGCGACCACAAAAAAAAAAATCCCATTTATTTTCTATTACATTAAACATGAAGCTGCTAAGCTTTACAACGTGTAAATGGAAGCCTATTGCCAGAGCTTTGTACCCAAGTTTCTGCAAATGTAGTGTTAAAATGCTTTGACAACACACCACATGTGTTCCTGAATATAGAACAAGCAGGATAATTACACCCCCCCACACCCCTCATTCTGTTTTTATCCACGGTGGTATTTTTGGTTTTGTTGGATATATTTTATCCCCTTTTGAATCCACATCTCTAAGTCATGAACCCACTAAAATTTCTCCATGGTTAAACTCTGTATTCCTTAATCCTTTATGTTTTTTTTTTCTTCTTCTACACAATCATTTTTTAGGAAGATGAAAGACCCTGCAGACCAATTCTGTTTCCCAGAGATGCAAAAAATCAATGTGTAAAAGTCTTTGATGAATGTGCATTTTCTTACAGGGACAGACAGAATGAGGTTGACAGGAGGAATCTGATTTTGTCAATGCAGGTGCTTCTCTAATCACCGTAAAAACCACAGACCTATTTGTCAGAGTTAATCACAGTGAGGATTCTTAAGACGGAAAAAAAAAAAAAAAAACGAAAACACAATTTAGAGCAAAATCAACCTTTTTTGTATCGAGTCTTACTTGGTATATCAAGTTATTTTCCACACTTCCTTTGGAAAAACAAGAGTGCTTTGTATAAGAGTTTGATTGTCTAAATTCATCTTACTGTTCTAACAAAAGACCTTCTTTCCTTTTCTTTCCCTTGGTTTCTTTTGATTATTCCTGTCACTGACAAAGAGTACAAGTGGATGTAGCGTCCTACCGAGTCGGCGGATGACAACTTCAAACTTAATCAAAACACAACTCACACTCAGTCGAACCTGTCCACACCCCTTCATACATCCATACATCTCTCAGCTGCCATCGCTGTGCTCAAAGTTTGAGTGCTCTGTCCAAGGCCAGACAGCCTGTTTGTATTCAGAAGGGGTGGGGGTGGGGGTGGGGGGGGGACTCTTCTCTAAAAGATTGAAAACATGCTGATAGACAACCTGGCTCAGGTGGAAAACGCTTTGGACTGTCATAAGTCAGGTGTCTAGACACACGAGCCGGGCTAAAAAAACATGGAATACCATCTGTCATCGAAATTACAAACAACTTTTGATTGTTGAGATTGTAGACACAGAATAAATATCAAAAGCAAAGTATGTGTTTGGAAGGTAACATAAAAAAGTGGTGATATATACAAATTAAACAATATTTACCGCTTTTATCACAGTGGGTGTACACTAAAAGCAAAAAAAAGCACATCTGCACCTTCAAAAAACTATATGCAAATGTTCCAGAGCGTAGGTGTCAAACATGCGGCCCCCGGGGCCAAATTTGTGAAATGCAAAAATTATACACAATGTTAAACTGAGGCTTTTGGACAGTCCTGTATGCTAGGTTTATTCTCCTGTCAGTGTTCCTGAATAAGGTACTACTTGGTTCTCTGCTGCCTTCAAGGCTTGTACTTGCATCAGTTAAAAGTAGAGTCTGAATTTGTCTCAAGTGAACTGTCTTTTACTGACAAAGACGAGAAGAAATGACGACTGTGTAGGATTATTTTTCTAAGAGTCTACAGTGTTTTTTTAAGTAAAAATGTTTCCTGCTTTGCCTTTAACGTGGACCGACTGTATCTTTCGTGACCTACAACATGACCATCAGTTTCTGAGAGGATTGCACTAACTCAACAACCGCTTGAATGCTCTGCAGTGTTTGTATTTGTACAGAAAGGAAACCATTGCATCAGATCCTACCTTCACAAACCTACTTTTTTGCTGCACAGCAGGTAGTCAAAGTCCAGCAAAGAACCACTGAGTGTTGAAAAGCACCAACCTTGTGGGAACATCTGGGATACTGACTACAATACGAAGTTTAAAGAAACAGCGAATATACCTTTGAGACAGCTGTCACATAAAAAAAAAAAAAAAAAAAAAGTGTTTTGTTTTGAAATGAATTTGCACCAGCTGTGTGAGCGATGGAAATATAACCCTGGTGTTGGATACAGACAAACATAACACTCCCCAACTGTCAGAGTAGAATATCAGAGTAAAGACAGATGCCCAGAAATCCCTCTTAAGATGCTTTGAACTGGAATACAGTCAATGAAGTGTTGCCATTTCCTAAAGTCGCCATTCTTCCAACAAACTTCTCTATCTATCTATCTATCTATCTATCTATCTATCTATCTATCTATCTATCTATCTATCTATCTATCTATCTATCTATCTATCTATCTATCTATCTATCTATCTATCTATCCATCTATCCATCTATCTATCTATCTATCTATCTATCTGTCTGTCGGTCTGTCGGTCTGTCTATCTATCTGCAATAAATATTTGCTTGTTTGTTTTGCCAGACAAGTCTAGTATCGACCAGAAGACTCACAACTGTTCACCAGGTAAAATGGTAATGTCATGGAAATATAGACATCAGTATTTTACAGCATCTAAAAGTGGAAATATTTGTCAAGTTGCTGTTAGATGGTAGAATAGTTCAGAGGGTACTGTTTTAACCTTGCTGAGGTTGGTGTGACTCAGTGTCTAATAAGGATGGGAATCGATAAGAATTTAATGATTCCGATTCCATTATCAATTTTGCTTATCGATCCGATTCCTCATTGATTCTCATTGGGTGAGGGAATAATAGAGTCCAAACAGGTGTGTTTGCATTAACTGTCTTTTATATTTCCATCTCTGCACAGAAAATATAACATATACAGTATGTACAAATAATAATAACAGATGATGCCAGGCCCGGTTTAGTGGTGGCGGTGGGGGGGGTGGGAGGCGTACAGTGAAAGTGAAACTAAAGACACTTTACTAATTCCACTATTGCTGCATTTCTACTACGTGGAACTGGTTCGACTCGGCTCATCTCCCGTTGTTGTGTACCTCATTTCCTTTCCCCTGCCTTCGGAAACTTGTATTTGAGGGGGTACGACGTTTGTTGTCCACACTGGAACCGGAAGTGGGCCCGAATGACGGCCTGCCGCTAGATTCACAAGTGCCGCAAAGTAACGTATCAAATGAATCACATGCTGTGGACAAATGTTTGAGCAGACTGGAGGGATTCCACCCTTTTGAAGAAACGGAAGCTTTGACAGTGTTCCAGTGGACCTGGTGTCGTCTTTTTAGACCGTTTCTGCCTCAACGTCATGTTGGCTACGTTCTGACCAAAACAATGCAGCGTACGTGTGACATCATCGCACATGAGCAACGAAGGCGGAATCGATAAGGAGAATTCTTAAGCAGGCAGGCAAACAATTCCAAGGAATCGAGCTACTGGGATCCGGCTCTCAAAAAGAACCAGTTTTCGATTCCCATCCCTAACGTCTAAGGTGGATCAGCAAAATCGGTTGCTCAGAAACCTGTACCCTGGGGTGCCGCTGTCAACTGTGGGCCCCATGGAAGGTAAACGTTCCAATCCAATCCAACTTTATTTGTAAAGCACTTTAACCCTTTCATGCACTGTCCACTCCAGTGGACAGTTCTTCTCCAGCTGTTCTCTTGTATATTCATGGGTTTTGTTGTTTTAGTTCCATATCAGCCAACACAGTGGACGCTTGTGCACCATCCCATACACTGTAATTCAGATCATTACTGTAACTTTACTGTTCTTGATAAACCTGATCTGCAGTAACATGTTTGAGTGTAAATCAATTATTTGTTAGACAAGAAGGTTTTTTTTTGCATATTATCTCCATCAAGTGAGTAATTACTAGCATTAGAATATGTTAAACTGTGAGAAGACATCAGATTTGCAGCATTAAAAATGTTTTTATTTCATTGTTTTCATATCACTTTCTGATATTGGGTTTTAAACACGTTTCTTTACTTCAAAAATGAAATGCATGGATATTTTTGTAACTCCATAGAAAAAAAAAACTCGATCGCATTGTTTTTTTCATGGCTAAACAGTGAAGAAAAAAATCTTGACCAAGGTTCTCATAATTCGTGCATGAAAGGGTTAAAACAACTGCAGTGGACCAAAGTGCTGTACAGAAGAATAATTAAAACCAAAATAGAAGTATATAAAACAGAATAGATTTAAAGACATAGAAACTGTTCAAAGACAAACAAAAAAAGGTGCTATACAGAAGAATAAATAAAACCCAAATAAAAAGAATAAAACACAAGAATAGATTAAAAAGCCATACAATTTAAAACAACAATATAAGTAAATAAACACATAAGTAGAATAGATAAATAAGAACAATAAACCACTACCAAATAAAAAAAATATAGAATGAAGATAGTACCTTCAAACATCTCACATGGTTTCAAAAGCCAAGGAGAAAAGACAGAGAGGAGGCCTGTCTGATATGGAGAGGCAGATGGTTCCATAGTTTAGGAGCTATAAGTTTAGGATGAGAAACGTTGTTGGCCCTTCATAAATAAAGTATCTGTAAATGTGCTGTCGGAGTGGTGGGGGTTTGTACATGGTGTAGGGGTGGGAGGTATATACGTGTGTGCCATAACTGGTGTGAATCCGAAAGTGAAACTTAACTTTGGACGTCCTATTATCGGCTTCTATGCCTCTCTTTTACTCTGGGGCTTACACGAAATTTTCACAACTTCTAACCCATATCCGCTGAGCCCCATGAATTTGTCATGTTTACCCCCCCCTTTACGGCACCCCAGCCTGTACCTAATGGGATTATAATACACTGACTTCACTTCATGTTTGGATCTATGACAAAATTCACTGCCAAAATTGTGATTAAAAAACCACAGACAGGAAATGCCATCAGATTTGGGTCCATTGACTTCCTGTATTACAACCTCCAACCTCATGAACCAATAAATAGTTAAATGCATTTTGGTTTCCTCATCAGTTTCCAACATCTACACTAGAATTTTCTTTTTGATTTCAAACCATTCACCTGGGTACGAAACATCTGGTAACCTACAGACCTCACAGTTTCACTGAAGGCACACCAGCAGTAATGCAACTAAAGATTATAACGTCAGTTTGTCTCATCTCGTTAACGAAAATGAAGAGACGTTTTATCCCAGTTTTTGTTTTGTAAACTACATTTAGTCTTGTTTTTATTAGTCAACAACATTGCATTACACATTTAATTATAATTATCGTCACAAAACCAACATTTTCGTTACGTCTCGTTTTCATCACACGATAAAGGTTCGTTGACAAAGATATTTTGCCATAATTTTCGTTGATGAAAGCAACTCTAATTGGGATTGGGTCAATTTGTCCCTTCCCAAAGTTGCTCAAATCTCTACTTTTGAACATTTTACTGTTTCCAACACGTCAACTTCGAGGTCTACATGTTCACTTTCTGCCTAATATCTACACCCACTGACAGGTCCCATTGGAATGAGATAATCAACATTAATACCACTTTGCCTGTCAGTGTCAGAATGTTATTGCCAACTTTATCACTACCACCCACCATAAAAATGTGAAAAAAAAAAAAAAAAAATGAGCAGAATTCATTTTTAAGCATGATAGATTTATTCTAAGGTAACAAACACAGGAGAGTAGACGCTAATGGAAACACAGATATAAATATCAGATTCCATTTCTACAGTTACTACCTCCTAAATCTGTTCAAATTTACACACTGGTTCTTTGATTTAAGGGGGAACAAAAAGTAAACAAATATAAAACAAACTCATAATTTTTCTCTTGTGTAGAAAAGCAGTATGTTTATTGTCTGACCTCATTCAAGGACGACTACATAACTAATGGTCTGGCAGTTTGTTGCGAGTGGGAGGAAACGCCCAGTCATTGGCAATCCAATAGCACTCGGTTTTGTAGCCTTTACATACAGCCTCCATTCAGCGACCGACATGCAATTACATTTTCAAAAGATTTTTTTTTTTTTTTTCCTATTTCTACACAGAACAACTAATAGTCAAAAAGCTCCCAGATGGTCTATAGAGGAATAAGAAGACATCAGTGTCTCTGGTTGGATTCAAAAAAGGAGCTTTGTAGCGTTTTATCAGTCCTCTCAATTCATCTTTTGTCCCTACTCAACTGTCTTCTTCAAAAAAAAGACCTGCCATATGATTCATTTCAGGTACGTATTCTTTCTTAATCAAACTGTGAATAACTGTCAGGACCATTTGTAAAGGCTGCAAAAAAACTGACCGTATTTAAAAGCCGCTATATCCCATGATTCCATGGAGGTGGACATAACCACTTAGTTATGGATTTCCTTGTGTCCTCAAAAGCCTGGAGTATAATATTAAATGTAAGGTTCCTGCAGGACAATGGCAATATTCATTATCCAATAAAAAAGGATTAGGGAAAAGAAAGAACACGGCTGTGCTGGATTCAGACTCGGAGTGTGTGATGCATTACATTAAATCATCAACATGATGTCATGAATTGTGTACAGATAACATGACACTTTTAATTGGCGTGTCATCTCTATGCCTTATAAGCTTACAGCGTGTATATTTACACCGCATAAAATAAAATGACATTAGCGCGATAAGCGGCTAGCATGATTAGCAGTTAGGGTTAGGGGTTAGGTTTAGGGTTACAATTAGCATGCTTAGCATGATTAGTGGCTAGATTTAGGGTCAGGGGTTAGGGTTAGGGTTAGTGATTAGCGCGATTAGTGATTAGCACGATTAGCAGCTAGGTTTAGGTTTAGGATTAGCAATTAGCGTGATTAGCGTTTAGCACAATTAATGGCTAGGGTTAGGGTTAGTGGTTAGCGATTAGCGCAATTAGCAGCTAGCGCATTGACACACCATTAAATGGCGTTAAATAATACGCAAAAGGATGAAAATGCATACATATAGCACGCTAAATGCAATAAAATGGTGTCACATACAATGCGATTTCATGAGATCAGAAACGCCCAGTCATTGGCAATCCAATAGCACTCCGCAGTTTTTGTAGAAAGACTGACTCGGTTTTGCAGCCTTTACATACAGCCTCCATTCAGCGACCGACATGCAATTACATTTTCAAAAGATTTTTTTTTTTTTTCCTATTTCTACACAGAACAACTAATAGTCAAAAAACTCCCAGATGGTCTATAGAGGAATAAGAAGACATCAGTGTCTCTGGTTGGATTCAAAAAAGGAGCTTTGTAGCGTTTTATCAGTCCTCTCAATTCATCTTTTGTCCCTACTCAACTGTCTTCTTCAAAAAAAGACCTGCCATATGATTCATTTCAGGTACGTATTCTTTCTTAATCAAACTGTGAATAACTGTCAGGACCATTTGTAAAGGCTGCAAAAAAAACTGACCGTATTTAAAAGCCGCTATATCCCGTGATTCCATGGAGGTGGACATAACCACTTAGTTATGGATTTCCTTGTGTCCTCAAAAGCCTGGAGTATAATATTAAATGTAAGGTTCCTGCAGGACAATGGCAATATTCATTATCCAGTAAAAAAGGATTAGGGAAAAGAAAGAATACGCCTGTGCTGGATTCAGACTCGGAGTGTGTGATGCATGCAAAATGGAAAACCCCGAGAAGTCAAAAGCCCTCTTATTTAGACGAGTGCACGCCCCTCCCTCTCCCTCCACATCGACAGACGTAATTAAACAAAAGAATAGAAGGGGAGAGTCTCCTGCTCTTATTGCCTTCTGCAGGGATAATTAGACACCAGAATAAACTGGGAGGACTGATACAGCTCAGTTAGCAAACAAAAGGGGGAGGGAGAGTACAGGGAGGTCTCAGCCTGCTTTAGTATTTAATATTCATAACTCCACCGAAATGGATTCAGTCAGACTGCTGTGGCCTGGGTTGTGTTTTTTTTTTTTTTTTTTTTTTTTTTTTTTTTACTGAAGGGTGCAGTGGCGGTTTTGTCCTGCAGGGGGCAACTTCGGAGCATCAGTCCACTTGCAAGGTGGCACAAGTGAGTGTACTTCATGTACACTTGTACCGGTCATAGTGTCAGGGTTGTGAGTGATCGTATCAGTCAATTCAGCTGATTTCCTGAGGAATCCATTGACGGGGGGGGGGCTGACACACCAGGCCGACAAAAAAATAATTGAAGACGAATGGTTTTTCAGCTCCAAATTAATTGCTGCTTCAATTTATGTTGGGAAGTAAAAGTTAATTTACTGTGTGTAATATGTGTGTGTGTGTGTGTGTGTGTGTGTGTGTGTGTGTGTGTGTGTGTGTGTATGCTTCCACGTAGTGAGGATTAGAGCTGCTGGTTTTTATTTAGTGTTTTAATTGAAAGGCATGTGAAAAAGTGAGTGCTCTGGAACCTAATCACACATACTTTTTTTTTTTTTTTTTTTTCCTGAAATATCTTTTTATTTCACAAAAGAAAATCATCCAGATACAGTACAAACATAGTGATACTGGATCTGACTTTTTGCAGTTCTCCTTTGTGCACTCTTCCCACCCCCCACCCCACCCCTAAAGGAATAAACCAACTAAACACACTCAAAAGTAACAGGCCAAAAACATGAAATAATAATATTAATAATAATAATAATAATAATAATAATAATAATAATAATAATAATAATAATAATAATAATAATAATAATAAAATGAAATTTTTTAAAAAATTAAAAGTTGCACTGAATACTGCTGGACATTAATTAATTGTGTGGAATGCTGAATGTTGTCCAGAGTATAAAATGATATTTTATGTGTCTTTTTATATTTTAGTTTTTATACTCTTTTATATATATGTAATTTATACTTTTTTTTAATGGCACCTAGGACGATCATCATCATCATCATCATCATCATCATCATCATCATCATCATCATCATCATCATCATCACAATAATAAGCTCCAAATTAATTGCTGCTTCAATTTATGTTGGAAAGTAAAAGTTAGTTTACTGTGTATAGTGTGTGTATAGTGTGTGTGTGTGTGTGTGTGCGTGTGTGTGTGTGTGTGTGTGCGTGTGTATGCTTTGACGTAGAGATGAGGATTAGAGGTGCTGGTTTTTATTTAGTGTTTTAATTGAAAGGCATGTGAAAAAAGTGAGTGCTCTGCAACCTAATGACACATATTTAACCCCATGAAATGGAATTCAGGGCTCAGTTGGTGACGTGTTTGCTTTGATGAAATACAAATAAGAGTGTAAGGGGGGGTGGGGGTGGGGGGGTGGTGGTGGGGGGGGTGTCGGTGTACAGTTCCAAAGAGTGTGCAGCATCTCAGTGGCAAAGCTGGCGCAGCTGCAGGAACAAAGACGCAATGATGAAATGTTACTGTAGTCAAACAGATTTTTATCATCACCGCTCCTGCTTTGGCCCACTGGTGAGCTTTGGGTCTTTTTTTTTTTTTTTTTTTGGTTGGCATGCTCATGTGCGGTGTAGATGAACTAACAGAATTATGTATATACTTTACCTAGAAAACAAGCCCTCAGCGCAGGACCTTGGGTTTGCAAAGATATGTTAATCAAGATGTTTTGCTTCCACTCGCTGGCTGAATTAGCTCCCCTCCACAGAGTGCTGATAAGCAAGAGTGGAGAAAAGTGATTTTGTGCAAAGTTTTCTCATTCTTTAAATTGATTATTTTTTCTCCCCCGCATAAATATATATATATATATTTTTTATTTTATTTTTTTTTACCTCCTGATTATGTAAAGCACTGAACAAGCTCAGGTAATTACCCACTTCATTTTTCCCCCCTTCAAATCTCATACCTTACTTCACTTGACAAGTTATGAAGGGTGCCAAACTGTGCCGTCACAGTGATGAATGATTTGTCACAAAGCAGCAGCAACAAACCCAAATGACATTCAAGTGTAATAACCCTCGGGTTGAAGAATCTCTTTCTAACTTCTTGCCGGTGAAGTTACGTCGACTGCAGTAGAATGTCTATTTCCATCAGTAATCAGCAGACTGTGTATATACACACACACCTCCAACACTAATAAGGAAAGTAAAGCAGGAGCTGCACTGGGTATTTATGGGTAAAACTCTCAGTTCCATCAGAAAAAACACTGCTGTTCAAACAATAAGTCTATTCTAGTTCAGTTCTTTTTCTCCATTTCTAAGACCGGATAAGTTGAGGTTATACAAAAAATCAGAGGTAACTCGTCGCCTTAAAAAAATTAAGTAATGAGTAATGAAAACTTGAGTGTATTCAACTTAAATGCTTGATTTGAGTGGAATTGCTATTTTAAGTACAACACACTAAATGCCAAGTTAATTTAACTTAAAATTTGTTGCAATGTCAAATGCTTTGTATAATCATTAGACTTAATACCATCAGTTCATTGGACTCGATTCTAAGTTGATTTAAATTAAAATGTTTTGCAATATAAATGGCTTTGTATAATTATTTAACTTTACATATTTTAGCATGGATGGAAGTTGGGCAGGAAGTTAGCTCAATGCAATGTGCTAGGAGAGGAAGTGCTTTTAATTTGGCGAGGCTTAAGATTTATATTGCTCAAAAACAATTATAGATGAACAGTAAAGCCACTGTTCTTCCTATGGTTCTACAAAAACAAACACAAAAAGGCCAATAAACACTGACATACACATATTAAGTCCAGATTAACACTAACACCACAACCCCACTGAACCCCTGCACAGAAAAACAACACATTTTCAACAACATGCCCAATACCCACAATGCAATGCGGAGATACAAAGGTGTGGTCATGACTCAAACTTAGTGATTTAAATCCATTCAACTGAAACTTTTTCATATTTTCAACTATGTCTACAAATTAGTAGGATATACTGAACATTTTATAGTAATGTAATAAAATTTAAATCATTTAAGTACATTGTACTTAAAGTATTTTAGTAAATACAAAGTCCGCTTGCAGTGTGTGAAAGTTTTAAAGCCGCTGGACCATTTTTCTGGTCCTGTAACCAGATCCAACAGGGACGACAGAGGAGTTAAAGGGAAGCTCTAGGGCAGGGCTCCAAACTCATTTTCTTTCAGGAGCCACATTCAGCCCGGTTCTATCTCCAGTGGGCCAGACCAGTAAAATAATAGCATAATAACCTATAAGTAATGAAAAGTCCAAATTTTTTGTCTTTGTTTTAATGCAAAAAAAAACCTCGGTTTAGGGTTAGGGGTTGGGTTTAGGGCTAGCGATTAGCGTGATTAGTGGCTAGGTTTAGGGTTAGGGGTTAGGTTGAGGGTTAGCAATTAGTGCGATTAGTGATTAGCACGATTAGTGGCTAGGTTTAGGGTTAGCGATTAGCATGATTAGCATGATTAGTGGCTAGGGTTAGGGTTAGGGGTTAGGTTTAAGGTTAGCAATCAGTGCAATTAGTGATTAGCATGATAAGTGGCTAGGGTTAGGTTTAGGGTTAGTAATTAGTGGGATTAGTGATTAGCACGATTAGTGGCTAGGTTTAGGGTTAGTGGTTAGGGTTAGCAATTAGTGTGATTAGCATGATTAGTGGCTAGGTTTAGGGTTAGGTTTAGGGTTAGCAATTAGTGCGATTAGTGATTAGCACAATTAGCAGCTAGGTTTAGGGTTAGGTTTAGGGTTAGCGATTAGCGTGATTAGCATGATTAGTGGCTAGGGTTAGGGGTTAGGGTTAGGTTTAGGGTTAGCAATCAGTGCAATTAGTGATTAGCACGATTAGTGGCTAGGGTTAGGTTTAGGGTTAGTAATTAATGCGATTAGTGATTAGCACGATTAGTGGCTAGGTTTAGGGTTAGTGGTTAGGGTTATGTTTAGGGTTAGCAATTAGTGTGATTAGCATGATTAGTGGCTAGGGTTAGGGGTTAGGTTTAGGGTTAGCAATTAGTGCGATTAGTGATTAGCACAATTAGTAGCTAGGTTTAGGGTTAGGGGTTGGGTTTAGGGTTAGCGATTAGCATGATTAGCGGCTAGGTTTAGGGTTAAGATTAGGATTAGCCCTGGTTAGCTCTCTGCATATAGACTTACATATATTTAAACATACATACATTCATAGAATATTTACAGCTAAAATACAACTATCAATGAACTATACAAACTGGAAAAATACAGATAAAAACATTGAAAAAAAAAAAAAAAACAGATAAAGAAACTGAAACTTGAAAAAAAAACGCGACAGAATGCACTCGTAATACACTCCAAAACAGCACTATCATTATTACATACGATTATTTACCAGAACTCGCCACAAACACACCGGTAAAACCTGGCTGAAACGCTGCTAAAAGTACTAAAAATCTTGCAGCCCTCACTGTCGTCTTCAGATTACAGGGCTGCTGAGTGTGTAAGTGTGAGTTCATGTCAGGGTTAATGAGCAGCCCAACAGTATATGTCAGACTGTGACCGCTGCTTTGTTAGAGTCCACCAGCGTTCCTGTCAGACCGCCGCTTGGTAGCAGCTGCCAATTTGGGATAAATCCCCTTTAAAAGTGCCAATCTTTGTGCCATCTAGCAGTGAAATTGCAGATCTCAACCGGCTGAATACCTTTTACTTTACTCCCCCCCACCCCCCACCCCTTCCAAAGTGCACTAAGAGCACAATGGGGTTTTATTTGTCCTCAGATACTGTAGGAATAGGTCAGAGGAACATGGTAGATCTGCTCCGTCTGCACATAAAACTAACAGTTGTCCCTCACTATAACGCGGTTCACCTTTCGTGGCCTCACTGTTTGGTGGATATTTTTTAGTGCGATTTTGCATGCTTTTTTTTTTTTTTTTTTTTACAGCGTATGAATGCGCATTGTGTTCTGCGTCCTGATTGGCTAAGGGACTGTAGACCATTGTCAATCAATCTCCTCCATGCCGTGTCTCCCGTACAGTACAGAATGCGTTCGGCTCGCAAAATTTACATAAATGTTCGATCGCTAGCGGTGTGACTCTGTAGGTCATCTGGTGCAGGTCTGCTCTGTGTTCCCAAAGTCAGAACTAAACCTGGAGAATCAGCGTTCAGTTTCTATGCTCCATATATCTGGAACAAACTACCAGAAAATATCAGGTCTGCTGAGAGTCTGAGTTCTTTTAAGTCCAGGTTAAAGACTCACCTGTTCACTGCTGCCTTTGACGAAAAGGCTTTTGACTTTTTAAATTTTATATTCTCTTTGAAACTCTGCACTGCAACTCTTACTTTAATATGTGTGTGTTTTTATTTTTGTTTTATTTATTTATTTATTACCTCCGCCAAGGAGGTTATGTTTTTGCCAGGGTTTGTTTGTTTGTCTGTCCGTTAGTGTGCAACATAACTCAAAAAGTTAGGGACAGATTTTGATGAAATTTTCAGGGTTTGTTGGAAATGGGATAAGGAAGAAATGATTAACTTTTGGGGGTGATCGGGGGTGGGGGGGCCCACTGATCAGCCTTGGCGGAGGTCTGCGCTCTCCGAGTGCTTCTAGTTTATTTATTTTTTTATTTTGATTTTATGTGTTGTTTTCTTACTTGCTGTTTTTAATCACCTTTTACATGTTTCTTTTATAATGTTTTAAATGTGTTTCTTTTTGTTTCTTTTATTTCAATGTCCTGTGTGAAGCACCTTGAATTGCCTTGTTGCTGAAATGTGCTGTACAAACTAGAAGCACTCGGAGAGCGCAGACCTCCGCCAAGGCTGATCAGTGGCCCCCCCCGTGGGCCCCCCCCACGCCAAGGAGGTTATGTTTTTGCCAGGGTTTGTTTGTTTGTTTGTCTGTCTGTTTGTCTGTCCGTTAGTGTGCAACATAACTCAAAAAGTTATGGACAGATTTTGATGAAATTTTCAGGGTTTGTTGGAAATGGGCCCCCCCGTGGGCCCCCCCACCCCCGATCACCACCAAAATTTAATCATTTCTTCCTTATCCCATTTCCAACAAACCCTGAAAATTTCATCAAAATCTGTCCATAACTTTTTGAGTTATGTTGCACACTAACGGACAGACAAACAGACAGACAAACAGACAGACAAACAAACAAACAAACAAACAAACCCTGGCAAAAACATAACCTCCTTGGCGGAGGTAATAAACTTGCCTTGCCTTGCTGTATGTTTGCAAGTTTTTCCCCGACAAAACCCACAATGTCGACGAAACGCTCTGCACCGACAAAGGCAGCTGCGGTCGCACCCGAAAGGCACAGGAGGATGCTAACCATCACACAAACAGTTGGACTTCTGGACATGCTGAAGGAAGGTACACTGTAAGCCTGGATAAGTAGAGTTTACTCAAAAAATCTGAGGCAAGTGATTGCACTTAAATCAGGGCTGTCAAACTCATTTTAGTTCAGGGGCCATATTCAGCCCAATTTGATCTCAAGTGGGCCAGAACAGTAAAATAATGACTTAATAACCTATAAATAATGTTAAATCCAAGTTTTTTCTTTTGGTTTTAGTAAAAAAAAAACAAAAAAAACCCCAATTGAAATAATGAAAATATTTACATTTTACCAAACAGATGTGAATAACCTGAAAAAAAAATGTTCATTTGAAAAATTTGTGCAATTTTAACAATATTATGCCTCAACTTATTATTTATACATGTACATTTACACACAATGTTACATAAACATTTGGTAACAGGCATAAAATTGTTAAAATTTTGGAATTTTGAACTGAAATTTGAACAGTTTCTACAATATTCCATCTCTTATTAGTAACACAACTCCAGATCACAGTGGATCCATAAATGCACAAAACATTTAGTAACAGGAAGAATATTGTTAAAATTGCACATTTCGGCTTGTTCATCTTTGTTTTTATTTATGTACAGGGTGGGGAAGCAAAATTTACAATATTTTGAGGCAGGGATTGAAAAACAGTGTATGACCAATTAGTTTATTGAAAGTCATGAGAATTTATTTGCCACAAGAAAATGTCCATAATAGAAAATGTTTTTATTCTATGTGTCCTCCTTCTTTCTCAATAACTGCCTTCACACGCTTCCTGAAACTTGCGCAAGTGTTCCTCAAATATTGGGGTGACAGCTTCTCCCATTCTTCTTTAATAGTATCTTCCAGACTTTCTCGTAATAGTTTTGCTCATAGTCATTCTCTTCTTTCCATTATAAACAGTCTTTATGGACACTCCAACTATTTTTGAAATCTCCTTTGGTGTGACGAGTGCATTCAGCAAATCACACACTCTTTGACGTTTGCTTTCCTGATTACTCATGTAGCAAGAATTGGATACCAATTTATTTATTAATTGAGTGTTGATTTATTGATTAATTTAATTATAGATTTATAACCAAACTTAAACTTAAATCAACTCAAAACAATAATTTGGAAATCTTGCATAGGTTGATAGTTCGTGGACTGCACAGTGAACCCATGTGTGAATAATAGTACACAAAGCACAACTGAGGCAATGGATTTATATACATATAAATACTTTATTAACTAAACTAAGACACACAAATAACATAAAGACAAGAGACAAATACAACCAAAGGAGCAGGAGATTATGGACAGGAGAATATGTAAATTAAGTTGGCAGATAGCTATATTCAAGAGATTATAATGTTAGTGAGGTTACGTTGAGGTAAACCTACTTAACTTGGAATAACACCAACTCAGATAAATCAGGAGCAAGTTTTCTTACAAGTTGTTGCGGTGCGGATGCAGCAATTGGCACGGCCTTGACGGCAGATGGATGAAGTCTTCTGACGTAGTTCGAAGCAGGAACAGGCTGTGAAGCGACGTGCTTGCGCTGGAGGCCTGAAGGTCTGAAGTTCTGAAGTTCTGCTGGCTGGAGGAGGTTCACAGCTGGCTCTGGCAGCTGGTTCTGGAAAGCTCGCCAGGAGAAGATGGAACAGCTCTGAGAGCCAAGGAGATGGTCAAGACTCCTTGGAGAAAGCTCTTTGTTCTTAGGTGAGAGCTCAGAAGAGGTGGAGAAAGCTCTTTGCGTAGGTGAGAGCAGCCAGGGTGGAAAAAGCTCTTTGGAGAGCTTAGAGGATAGAACAGCTCTGGAGAAAAGTTGGTTTCATTCACTTTTATAGTTTGTCCAAAAACCAGCTTGCCACGCCTTCCTCGTACATATAGATGAGTTATCGATGCCTTGGGGCGTTGCCTTCTTTGTCTGTTTTCGGCGGGAAAACGCCTCCTCGTGAATATTCAAAAATATCACGTTTCTCTTCCCTCTTGGGAAGACAGAGGGGGAGAGGACTGTGGCTTAGCCTTGTAAGAAAACTTTGCATCCTCAAATAAGATCCTCTTAAACTTTATACATCACCTGTAACCTCACTTAAGCATCAGTAAAATAATAGCATGATTATTCAGACATGCTATAAGCGGTGATACTCTTACTTTCACATAATTCACCGTGAACATGATCAGGACACACATATGTGAAACCACAGGTCAGGCAAATGGCTTAAGTATTACATGCATACAAGAGTTAACGTGCTGAGTTAATCAACATTAACACATAATGTAATACATTATTAACATGGCACATAGAGTGATTTTATCATTCAGTCCTTTGTTCGTTTCTGGGTTCATCTTCACCTCTGGATAAGCAAGAATAATGGGACACAGATGTTGAGAGGCAAAAGGTCAGCTTAGTGTCAAAACCGAGTCCATTAGGCTCATTCTTTAAGATCATCTGTCTGCGTAAATGTCATTTGCAAAGGATGTCCCAGTACTGACCTGGTGACGGACCAATCAGCATGGTTGTTCAGGAATTTGGTTTGACACGGAGAGGAAGATAATATAATTTATACTTCTGTTTTTGAGTCTGTTCACTCACTCCACCGTCATCCGGCTACACTCATATGGGCAAAAGTTTCTGAAAAGGTATGGATAATAGTGTTAGGTATGATTATGACATCAGTATATGTTTGGTTTCAAAACAATTGACGTAGTGCCTGCTGAGAAAAAACAACTAAATGTTCATTGTAAACTTTGCTTCCCCACCCTGTATTTATTTGTGTTTTATTGTGAAAGAATAGTTTTGCAAATATAAATATTTTCACAGTATACTGTTTTTTTTTTTTCCACTGAAATTTTTCCACATAATTTTTCACTAAGAAAATTTGTCATTGTCATTATTTATGGGTTATTGTGTTGTTATTTTTACTGTAGATCACATTGGTCTGTATGTGGAACCTGAACCAAAAGGATTTGGACAACCTGGACTGTTCAGGTTCATTTTTGCACTTTCATCCCACGGGCCGGAATGAAACCATTGGCGGGCCAAATTTGGCCCCCGGGCCGCATGTTTGACACCTGTGACTTAAATGATTTGAGTATGTTTACGCATGTTTATGTTTACGCATTTGGCAGACGCTTTTTTCCAAAGCGACTTACAGGGGAAAACCAATTAAATCACTCAATCAATCAAATAATGATTAATAATAATAATAATAATAATAATTACAATGAGTAATGATCGACTAATCAGTTGGTTTAAGTAGGTTCAACTTTAATGCTAAAAGTATTGAACTTAAACTATTAAGTAGAAAACACTAAAAGACAAGTTATTTGTACTTTAAATCTGGTGTAAAATCAACCCCACTATCCAACCATTCAAGTTAGCATTTTATCTTACACTGACTAATTTTCTCAATTGCAGCCAGATTAATTTATCATTGATTAAATAACTTTTTTTTTTAAGATAATCAAACTCAAAATCCAATTCCTGACCAAAATAGTTATGAAATTATTCAACTTAATATTTTGGAGCATGAATGGAAGTTAGCTCAATGTCATTTGCCAGTACAGGAAGTGCTTTTAATTTGACAAGGCATTAAGATTTCCACTTAACTTTGACAGTGTTTAAACCAGAGAGAAATGTGAGAAAATGTTAATGCCTGTCTGAGAAAAGTGCATAAAGTGTGTGTTGAGGGGTTTTACAGCCTTAAAACATATATAAGAATTGTAAAAAAATAAAGCTGACTACTTTGTGGATTTCGCCTATTGCGGATTATTTTTAGAATGTAAACTCCGCGATAAACAAGGGACCATTGTACTGCTTTTTGTGAAATTAACCCTTAACCTACCATTAACTTACTGTTCAACAGTTTCTTTGTAAAAAAAAAAAAAAAAAGAAATGTCGGTGTGATTCTGAAATCAAAGCTGTGACACTAGATCAGATTCTGTATCAAAAGCTTCATGTGTGTTCTAATTTTGGCCTTGCTCCTCCATACATCCTCAGGCAGACCGTCTTTTGATCATCCATACGCTCTTCATATACTTTTCCCTTTGCTGGATTTTGATGGTTCTATTAAAAATACAACGGCAGTGAAAAACAGCGCTTTATCCCATGAATATATTTAAATATATTTGTGGAACATGTGTGAGTTGGACTTTGGAAGCGCTACCTCCTGTGTTCCGTCTGCTTCGTATGCACACACCTGATACTGCTCAGCCTCAGCATGGGTCGGAATAAAACCCGGAGAACGCTGTGAAATACGGAAAATCTCACAGGTGTCAGACTTATGCAAATTCACAAAACTGGACGATCTGTGGTGGTGTATGTGTCCGTTTAAAGCTCTGAAGCCTCTTCGCTTCCACCATGGGTTGAAAGCTAATTTTTCTGTTTAGTTAAAAATGCAGGAGATGGAGAAACGTTTTAACCTGTATTTAACTTCCAAATGTACGGAAGAGGATTAGGGCTACTGAGAAAAAAAAAAAAAAATTAAGATCCAATATATTATTATTAATATTATTATGAGAAAAAAAAGTCAGAATTCTGAGGAAAAAAAGTTAGAATTCTGACTTTAATCTCAGAATTCTGTTTTAAATATTTTTTTATTATTGTTCTGAGATTAAAGTCAGAATTCTGAAGAAAAAAAGTCTAAATTCTGACTTTTTTTCTCAGAATTAATTAATTAAAAAAAAGCCTTTTACATCCACTGTCATCGATCCAACTCCATGGGTTTTACTGATGAATCAATGTTGTAGAAGATGACGGTGTTTCCATTGTAACTACAGAGCTACTTTGGCTGTCCTGGTTCATTTTATTGGCTATTTAAATAACTTTCCTTCATGTTAGTTAAATTTTTTTTGCTTGTTTATTTTTCTAAATTTTCTTGCCTATTTCATTATTTTTGTCTTCAACCTTGTTCCGTCTGGGTCTCATTTTGTTGTCTGTTATTTATATTCATTTATTACTCATTTTCATTCATTTTATTTCTTACTTTGGCTGTTTTGTTTATTTTGTTGCTTATTTATTTATTTTGTTCATTTCCATTAGTAAATGTTTTGCTCATTTATTATTTTGTAAATTTTGGGGGGGGGGGGGGGGGGGGTTGGCACATTTTATTTATTTTTCCAATATAAAAGCAAGTGTTTGCAACCAAACTCCATGAGTTTTACTGGTGAATTAATGTTGTAGAAGATGACAGTGTTTCCCACGGTAACTACAGAGCCTCTGAACTTCAAATGGGTCACATCTGATGACCATGAAAAGATGAATAACTGTATTTTACACCAATTATTTCAACACATTTCTTCAATTTCCTTCAGTTTGTGGCTTATTATGTTCTTATTGCTGATTATTTTTTTCATTTTTTAAATTCATTTCGTTCATTTTATTGATTATTTTTCCTGTTCTGGTTCATTTCATTGGCTATTTAATTAACTTTCCTTCATGTTTGTTAAAGTTTTTGCTTATTTTGTTTCTTTTTCTACATTTTCTTGCCTATTTCATAACTTTTTTTTCTTAAATTTTGTTCCATTCCTGACTCATTTTGTTCAGGTTACTTTTTATATTGTTGATTTACTGCTTACTTTTATTTATTTATTTTAAAATTTACATTTAGTAAATGTTTTGCTCCTTTGTTATTTTGTAAATTTTGTTTTCTTTTTTGCTCATTTTATTTATTTTTCAATATGAAGGCAAGTGTTTACAACCAAACACAATGGGTTTTACTGGTGAATCAATGTTGTAGAAGATGACGGCGTTTCCACTGTAACTACGGAGCCTCTGAACATCCAAATGGGTCATATCTGATGACCATGAAAAGCTGATAAACTGTATTTTACACCAATTTTTTTCATTAACTGATATGTTTAAAGGCTCAGAAGATATTAAACATTTTAGATCAGTAGATGTTTTTAGTCGCCGCCGTCTGATCGGGTCTTTTTAGGGTTAAATACATGAGAGTACTTTCAGATCGGTGGGTGTAAAAAGGCTCTCTGGGTAGAACTTTACTCCTGCTTGATAAAATGTTACAGCAGGTGGGATTAACCGAAAACAGCCGCACTGTGATGAGCCCCCCGAGTGGCAAAGTCATCACTCTTCATTTCACCAAAAATCAGCTAAATGTACTCTACACACTCACAGCTGAACACACACACACACACACACACACACACACATCATCATCATAATCTACTATCTCATCGTATTTCCATGTGACTCATCCATTATTCTACGTTCTATAACTTCAGCAATTTTTCATCCGTGACCATCTCAATCTTCAGCAACAAAAACGCTGCTGGAGCGAGACGCCTTCGCCATATGAGCTGTAATTACAACACTTAAAGAGCCAATCTGCACTCCCAAACTTACTGAACACATGGGCAAAAAGGTTTCATTCTCTGTTTAATTAGCAGGGCGCCTGGAACAAAGCACCCAGTTTTGACGATTCTGTGAAAACTTTTTGGTCTTTTCATGTGCCGTGGAAACGTCGGTGAGATCTGACAAAACCAGCAATGAAGCCAAAGGGGGGGGGGGGGGGGGGGGGGGGGGGGGGGGTGGGGGGGCGTTATGGATTAAAATAATGAACCGTAAATAACAGTTTAATGTGTATACGGGCTGACATTTGTCATAAGGAGATATGAAATGATCACGAGCCAGGATTAGACTGACATCCACCTGGAGTTAGGGATGGATGGATGGATGGAAGGAAGAAGGATGGAAAGAAGGAAGGAAGGAAGGAAGGAAAGATGATGGATGGATGGATGGATGGATACCATTACCGTGGAAACGCCATCATCTTCTACAGCGTTGATTCATCAGTAAAACCTTTGGAGTTTGGTTGTAAACATTTGCTTTTACACCGAAAAATAAATAAAATCAACAAAAAAAAAAAATACAGAATTTACAAAACAACAAAAGGAACAAAAACAGCCAAAGTAAGAAATAAACTGAATGAAAATGAGTAATAAATCAACAATATAAGTAACAGACAAAAAAATCAGACCCAGATGGAACAAAATTGAAGAAAAAAAAAAAAAAGAAATGGGCAAGAAAATGTAGAAAAATTAAAAAAAAAATTAAAAAAAAGCAAAAAATTGAACAAACATGATGGAAAGTCAATTAATAGCCAATAAAATGAACCAGGACAGTCAAAGTAAGTAATAAAATGAGCAAAATGAATAAAGAATGAAAAAATAATCAGCACCCAGAACAAAATAAGCCACAAACTGAGGAAAATCGAAGAAATATGTTGGTAATAATTGGCGTAAAAGTTTGTGCAGTTTGTCATCTTTTCATGGTCATCAGATATGACCCATTTGGACGTTCAGAGGCTCCGTAGTTACCGTGGAAACACCGTCATCTTCTACAACATTGATTCACCAGTAAAACCCGTGGAGTTGGATCAATGACAGTGGATGGAGACACTGGGTTTTTATGCTCAATTATTAATATCTTTGCTGAAAAACACATAGTTTTCTTCAGTTTTTCTCTGTTTCTGATATAGTAACCCTCAACTTTAATCTGAGCTTTCATTAAAAATAAAATCATAAAAGCTATTCTATTCTATTTTATTCTATTCTATAATATATAATATATTCTATAGTGTAATTAAATATGGGAAAAGACATGACTTTCAATGAAAAAACACAAAATGCAGAAGATAATAAGACAATAAATGGTGATAAATGGCGTTCAGAGACTCTGTAGTTACCATGGAAACACCGTCATCTTCTACAACATTGATTCACCAGTAAACCCATGAAGTTGGATCAAAGACAGTGGATGGACACACTGGATTTATGTTGAATTAATAATAGATTTTACAGAAAAAGTTACTTTCCTGCAGGTTTCCCTGGTCTGTAAATAATCAGCAAATTAAATAAAGGAAAATACATGATTTATGCTGATAAAACTGAAAATACAGAGGATAATACTGCAGATAGATAGATAGATAGATAGATAGATAGATAGATAGATAGATAGATAGATAGATAGATAGATAGATAGATAGATAGATAGATAGATAGATAGATAGATAGATAGATAGATAGATAGATAGATAGATAGATAGATAGATAGATAGATAGATAGATAGATAGATACTCTTAAAAAAAAAAAAAAAAACTTGCTGAAAAAGTTACTCTAAAAAACTTTCCGTACAATACTGTAAACAAAACACTTCTAATTTAAAAATCTGTAGAAAACTAAATGTATTGTCAGTGAATATTTACACATCTCAGGGCACAGTGATAGTTGATAAATCACTTAAGAATGGTTAAATACAGAGAAAATGTCATTTGGGAACTGACATTAAAGTCGCTCTGGGTCTTTCTGGGTTAATTATAGGTTAAATGTACGTGTGCTCTTCTTCTATTTTACAAGTGGAGCCCATACAAGTTGATTTTTTTTTTCTTTTTTTTTCACAGATTAGAGATCGGAACTTTAAAAGAGAGCTGTTCATCAGTCCATATTCCCACGTACTTATCGGAAGACACGCTTTCAGTCAATGTCCCTGTGGTGTTAGTTCCCTGTAAATGAATAAATGTAGTTAAAATCGTGCAGTTTTCAAACAGGTGCTGCAAACACTTAAGTATCTTCATCGACATACTGCATCTCATTAGAAGCTCCGAAACTGTCGACTTCGCATTTATGTTTAACGTCCACACGGTCTGAAATCATCCCATTTTTTTCTGGTTGTGAATCTCACTCCGTCCACCTCCAACAGCTGCACTTACTCCCGTCATTAAAAAGCCTTTAGAGCAGAGGTTGAATCCGATTTTTCCTCTACCCACTGCTTTTTTTAAAAATAATTCGCACCTACAGTATGTGCACCTTTTTTTTTTTTTACAGCTTTCGTGCATAAAACTGACCTCGAGGAACCACATGAACTAAATATGCAATCAACTGCTCTTTACACGTCCTGCTATTTTAGCAGTTCCCCCTTAAATGCATATGGGGGGTATAAGCAGAAATAATAATAATAATGATAATAAGCACGTCCACAGGCTCGGAAATTGCTTGAAATGGCGTGCTGTGCCTCCATTAGAATAAAAGCCATTAGAATTTTTGTGGGTAAATAGAAATGCAGGGGTCGTGAAAACTCCAATATTTATTAAATAACTCTTCAATGCAAAGCGGTGATGTAGAACGCACAATCATCTTTTACATTTGACTTAAAGTGGTAATACTTTCACCTGCCTTCATCGTGACATTAGTCTAAATAAATAAATAAATAAAAGTCTGTAAAATGTGTCAGCTTAAGGCCGGCCGGAGCAGATCTGCTGGACGGCACCGACGGGGCCTGACTTAGCAATATTTTTAACTACGAAACACCGAGTGTGCTGATTATGAAAAGAGCGGCAAAATCTAATTATATTATGCAAAATGGATGGAGACGGCTGTGAAATGACGTTGTAATACATTTAGAGTGTGACAGTTGATGAATCAGCCCGGAGAATTTTCATTTACGCAGTGACTCACAAAAGGAACCGTCCTGCCAAAGCTTTATGTCTGGATGAGTTGGTCCATCAGACTGGACTGGACTGGTCTGTCTTGTCTGGTCTGTTCTGGTCTGGTCTGTTCTGGTGCTGTTCTGTTCTGGTCTGGTCTGTTCTGGTCTGGGTCTGGTCTGTTCTGGTCTGGTCTGGTCTGGATCTGTTCTGTGTCTGGTCTGTTCTGTTCTGGTCCTGTTCTGGTCTGTTGGTCTGGTCTGTTCTGGTCTGGTTAGTCTGGCTGGTCTGGTCTGGTTCTGGTCTGGTCCTGTTCTGGTCTGTTCTGGTCTGGTCGTGGTCTGTTCTGTTCTGTTTTCTGTTCTGTTCGTCTGCTCCTGTTCTGTTCTGGTTCTGTTCTGGTCTGTCTGTTCTGTTCTGGTTCTGTTCTGTTTCTGTTCCTGTTCTTGTCTGTTCTGGTCTGTTCTGGTTGGTTCGGTTCTGGTCTTCTGTTCTGTTCTGTTCTGGTCTATGTCTGGTCTGGTCTGTTCTGGTCTGGTCTGTCTGTTCTGTTCTGTTCGGGTTGGTTTCGGTTTGGTTTTGTCTGTGGTATGGTTGTTCTGTTCTGGTCTATTCTTGGTCTGGTCTGCGTTCTGTTCTGTTCTGTTCTGTTTTCTGTTCTGTTCTGTTCTGGTCTGTTCTGGTCTGTTTGTTCTGGTCTGGTCTGGTCTGGTCTGTTCTGGTCTGTTCTGGTCTGGTCTGTTCTGTCTGGTCTGTTCTGGTCTGTTCTGGTGGTTTGTTCTGTTCTGGTCTGGTCTGTTCTGGTCTATTCTGGTCTGGTCTGGTCTGATCTGTTCTGTTCTGGTCTGTTCTGGTCTGGTCTGTTCTGGTCTGTTCTGGTCTGTTCTGGTCTGGTCTGGTCTGGTCTGTTCTGTTCTGTTGGTCTGTTCTGGTTTGTTCTGGTCTATTCTGGTAGGTCTGTTCTGGTCTGTTTCTGTTCTGTTTTGTTGTTCTGGTCTGTTCTGGTTTGTTCTGTTTGGTCTGTTCTGTCTGTTCTGGTCTATTTGGTCTGATTCTGGTCTGTTCTGGGTCTGTTCTGGTCTGTCTGTTCTGTTCGGTCTGGTCTGTTCTGGTTTGTTCTGGTCTGGTCTGTTCTGTTCTGTTTCTGGTCTATTCTGGGTCTGGTCTGTTCTGGTCTGGTCTGTTCTGTTCTGTTCTGGTCTGTTCTGTTTCTGGTCTTGTCTGTTCTGTCTGGTCTGGTCTGTTCTGTTCTGGGTCTGGTCTGTTCTGGTCTGTTCTGGTCTTTTCTGGTCTGGTCTGTTCTGTTCTGTCTGTGCTCTGGTCTGTTTCTGGTCTGGGCTGTTCTGGTTCTGTTCTGGTCTGTTCTGTTCTGTTCTGGTCTATTCTGGTCTGGTCTGTTCTGGTCTGTTCTGTCTGGTCTGTTCTGGTCTGTCTGGTTCTGTTGCTGGTCTGTTCTGGTCTGTTCTGTTCTGGTCTGGTCTGGTCTGTTCTGGTCTTGTTCTGGTCTGGTCTGTCTGTTCTGGTCTGTTCTGGGTCTGGTTTGTTCTGTTCTGGTCTGTTCTGGTCTAGTTCTGGTCTGGTCTGGTCTGTTCTGTTTGGCTGTTCTGGTTTGTTCTGTCTGGTCTATTCTGGTCTGGTCTGTCTGGTCTGTTCTGTTCTATTCTGGTCTGGTCTGTTCTGATGTTCTGGTCTGTTCTGGTTTGTTCTGTTCTGGTATCTATGGTCTGGTCTGTTCTGGTTCTGTCTGTTCTGTTTTGTCTGTTCTGGTCTGTTCTGGTTTGTTCTGTTCTGGTCTGCGTGTTGTTCTGGTAGTCTGGTTGTCTGTTCTGTCTGGTCTGGTTCTGTTCTGTTCTGGTCTGTTCTGGTTTGTTCTGGTCGGTCGGTCTGGTCTGTTCTGGTCTGGTCTGTTCTGGTCTGTCTGGTCTGTTCTGTTCTGGTCTGTTCTGTTCTGGTCTGTTCTGTTCTGGTCTGGTCTGTTCTGTTCTGGTCTGGTCTTTCTGGTCTGTTCTGTTCTGTTGTTGTTCTGGTCTGTCTGTTCTGGTCTGTATGTTCTGGTCTGGTCTGTGTCTGTTCTGGTCTGTTCTGTTCTGGTCTGGTCTGTTCTGGTCTGGTCTGGTCTGTTCTGGTCTGTTCTGTTCTGTTCTGTTCTGGTCTGGTCTGTTCTGGTTTGTTCTGGTCTGTTCTGTTCTGTCGGTTCTGTTCTGTTCTGTTCTGTTATGTTCTGTTCTGGTCTGTTCTGTTCTGTTTGTTCTGTTCTGTTCTGTTCTGCTGTTCTGTTCTGTTCTGGTCTGTTCTGTGTTGTTCTGTTTCTGGTCTGGTCTGTTCTGTTCTGGTCTGGTCTTTCTGGTGTGTGGTGTTGTTCGTTCGTTTCTGTTTTGTTCTGTCTGGTCTGGTCTGTTTCTGGTCTGGTCTGGTTGTTGTTCTGGTCTGTTCTGTTCTGTTCTGTTCAGTTCTGTCTGTTCTGGTCTGTCTGGTTTTGGTTTGTTTGGTCTGTTCTGTTCTGGTCTGTTTGTTTGTTCTGTTCTGTTCTGTTCTGGTCTGTTCTGGTTTGTTTGGTCTGGTCTGGTCTGTTCTGTTCTGTTCTGGTCTGTTTGGTCTGTCTGGTTGTTTATGGTTTGTTCTGTGGTCTGTTATGGTATATTCTGGTGGGTTCTGGTCTGGTCGGGTCTGGTCTGTTCTGTTCTGTTCTGGTCTGTTCTGGTTTGTTCTGTTCTGTTCTGTTCTGTTCTGTTCTGTTCTGGTCTGTTCTTCTGGTCGGTTCTGTTCTGTTCTGTTCGTTCTGTCTGTTCTGTTCTGGTCTGTTCTGTTCGGTTCTGTTCTGGGTCTGGTCTGTTCTGTTCTGGTCTGGTCTGTCTTGGTATGTTCTGTTGTCTGTTCTTGTTCTGTTCTGTTCTTTTGTTGTATGGTCTGGTCTGGTCTGTTCTGGTCTGGTCTGGTTCTGTTCTGTTCTGGTCTGTTCTTCTGTTCGTTCTGTTCGTTTGTTCTGTTGTCTGTTCTGGTCTGTTCTGGTTTGTTCTGGTCGTTCTTCTGGTCTGTTCTGGTTTGTTCTGTTCTGTTCTGTTCTGGTCTGTTCTGTTGGTGGTATGTCTGGTCGGTCTGTTCTGTTCTGGTCTGTTCTTGTCTGTTCTGGTCTGTTTGGTTTGTTCTGTTCTGGTCTGTTCTGGTCTATTCGGTCTGGTCTGTTCTGTCTGGTCTGGTCTGGTCTGTTCTGTTCTGTTCTGGTCTGTTGGTTTGTTCTGTTCTGTTCTGTTCTGTTCTGTTCTGTTCTGTTCTGGTCTGTTCTGTTCTGGTCTGTTCTGGTTTGTTCAGTTCTGTTCGTTCAATTCAGTTCTGTTCTGTTCTGTGTTTGTTCTGTTCTGTTCTGTTCTGGTTTGTTTTTTCGTTCTGTTCTGTTCTGTTCTGGTCTGGTGGTCTGGTCTGTTCTGTTCTGTTTGGTTTGTTTGTTCTGTTCTGTTCTATTCTTCTGGTCTGGTCTGTTCGTTCTGTTCTGTTCTGGTTTGTTCTGTTCTGTTCTGGTCTGTTCTGGTTTGTTCTGGTCTGGTGGTCTGTCTGTTCTGTTCTGTTATGTTTGTTCTGTTCTGTTTGGTCTGTTCTGGTTTGTTCAGTTCTGTTCTGTTCAATTCAGTTCTGTTCTGGGTTTGTTCTGTTTGTTCGTCTGTTCTGGTTTGTTCTGTTCTGTTGTTCTGTTCTGTTCTGGTTTGTTGGTCTGTCTGGTCTGTTCTGTTTGTTCTGGTCTGTTCTTGTCTGTTCTGGTCTGTTCTGGTCTGTTCTGTTCTGTTCTGTTCTGGTCTGTTCTGTTCTGTTCTGGTCTGTTCTGGTCTGTTCTGGTGAATGAATGAATGTTTTTTTTGTGCCGGTACATTTTTGCCACAAAGGTAACCAGAGGGCAGTAAATATGAGGAGGACACCAGGGCTAAGAAACTTCAGGTTGTTCATGTTATTCATATTTTTCAAAGGATAGTTTGTAGACGAAAACATTTTCATTATGTAATTTTACTGTTTGAGATTAGATTAGATTAGATTAGATAGAATTTTATTGATCCTTTGCAGAGCCCTCAGAAAACTGAGGTTCCAATAGCAGCACAAACACTGAATGTACACATTTAAGAAAGCACAAGAAAAAAGTAATGAAAATTTAAAAAAAAAAAGCAATAGAATAACATAACTATAAAAAAAAAGAAAAAAAAAACAATTAAAAAATAAACAGTAGTGGAAAAAATTGCAATTGCACATTGGAAAGGAATAGTAGAAACAAGTGGCAAAGTAGTAGTAGTAGTAATAATAATAATAATAATAATAATAATAATAATAATAGTAATAATAATAATAATAACAATAATAATAATAAGTATCTTATTATGTTAAAATATAATATTATAGTTGGCACACTATGTATATGACTATATATATATATATATATATATATATATATAAAATCATAGAATAAAAGTACTAGGAGAGGCAAGTGGCAAAGTAGTAAATAACAAATAATAGTAATAATAATAAGTATCTTATTATGTTATAATTAGGGCTGTCAAAATTAATGGATTAATGCAGATTAATCCATAATCATGATTAATCTGATTAAAAATTGTAATCGTTTGACAGCACTAGTTATACTACTATTATAATATATAATATTATAATAGGCACAATATGTATGTTATGTACTGTGTTTATTTATTTAGTTATTTATTTATTTATTTTCATTTTTTTTTAAAGACATTTCAGGTTTTTCATATTTGTTCAGGTTGTTCATGTTTTTTGTGAAATTATCGCTATAGTTATAGTAAATGTTTGTGTAATTTTACTTTTTTATGCTAAAACAAAGACCAAAATTTGAACTTGCCATTATTTCTGGGTTATTATAATAGTATTTTACTGGTCTGACCCACTTGTATGTGGATCCTGAACTAAAATGACTTTAACCCCCTTGATTGTTGAATTAAATCATCCGTGTAAATTCATCCTATGGGCCACATCGGACCCTTTGGTGGGCCGGTTTTGGTCCACGGCCGTACGTTTGACACCCCTGATTCAGACAGACACTAGCATCATCTCTTGGCAACCTTTTTTTTTTTTTTTTGCCAAGCGCTGCCTCCAATCTACATGCAGAATGTGGAACAGAGTGTAATTAATTCCAGTTGCCAATTTGTCTGCATTTCAGCGTGTGCGAGTGTGAGATCTCCGTCTAATCACTGCCGGGTTTAAAGCATAAAATGAGGAATGTGTCGAACAGCAGGTCGAGTTCCCCATACGTGCTGCGCACTGGGAGACAGAACAACAATGAATACTAAAACTAGTTAATTCAGCTTCATGCTAATTCTCAACCACGTCTCCGGGAATCGCTAGAGATTGGCCCCGAGACTTGTTTTACATCTGGAAAGACTTCTATAACGCACCGAAACCGTCACCAACACAAAGAAGAAAATGGGTTTATCCTGTTAAATAACAAAGCAGTGTTAGAGGAGAGACAGTGATGATGGAGGATTTCAATCTGTCACAAATCCTGTTCGATACTCGTGTTCGGAAACTCTTTCGGCATCTTTTATTCCATGTCGTTTTCCATCTGTTGACATTTATGTGCGTGAAATTTCAATTCACCCACAATTCTCTGCAAAAGTCTGATTCCACCTGTACCTGTGTTGTTTTTCAGGGTTAAAATAATCAAACATATTTATTTATCGGTCTCTTTTCTTCAGATATGGCAAGAAAATACAGGAAATATGAGCACAGCCTTGAAAGACACAAAAAAAAACTGGACTAAATGTGTTGTAAAGGTTGAAGTCATTATTTATCATGACCTTTGACCCCATGTTGAGAAGCAACGAAAACGATTACAAACATCTGACATGAGTTGAATGAAACCAAAACATCAAAATATTAAAGCCATAAATCTCATACTGTTTGACAAAAAGGGTTAAAGACATGTTAGGTGCAGAAGCAGAAGCTGTTTTATTCTTATATCACTTTTTCTCCAGTTTTCTATTTTGACATAAGACCTTTGAATTTACTCTGAGCTTTTATGAACATCTACATGATCATTGTATTGAATGTAGGAAAATACCTGCATTTCACAGAATAAAATGCAAAATACAGAGGCTAATTTGACCATAAATGCTGCTAAATCACTCAGAAAAGACTCAATGTAGCACAAGAAACTTATTTGAAGGTTGCATGAAAAATAGTTAGACCCAAACATCTACTGATGAAACCTGTTAAATACCTGATGATCCATTAATCCTGCCAATACATGTAAATAATTAGTGTAAAATGCAGTTATTCATCTTTTCATGGTCGTCAGATGTGACCCATTTGGACGTTCGAAAGCAGAAAAAAAAGTCACTTTTTATTCAGTTTTCTCAGTTTTGACATAAAGACCTTTGAATTCACTCGGAGCTTTTATGAACATCTACACAATCAGTTAATTAATATAAGAAAATGCCAGAATTTCACTGAAAAATTGCAAAATATCGAGGGCTAATTTGATAAAAAAATGCTGCTAAATCACTCAGAAAAGGTTCAAAGTAATAGAAGAAACTCATTGGAGGTCGCAAGAAAAGGAGTTGTAGGTCTTAAGTTTAAGTTGAAAAAAGTCACTTGTTCTTCAGTTTTCCCTGTTTTGACATAATCATCTTGAATTTACCCTTTAGATGTACATGATCACATAATTAAATATAGATACAGAGGTTATTTGAAACAAACGAACAAAAAAAAAAGAAATTAGGGAAAATTCAATGTAGTAAAAGAAACTCATTTCAAAGGTCGAATGAAAAACAGTGTTGGTCGTAAGTTTAACCCAGAAAGACTCAAACATCCACCCTGAACTAAACCATCTACTGATGTAAACTGTTTAATACCTGCTGATCCACTATCCTATCAATACACGGAAATAATTGGTGTAAATACAGTTTTCTATCTTTTCATTGTCATCAGATATGACCCATTTGGACGTTCCAGAGACAAAGTCCCTTTTTATTCAGTTTTTCTCTGTTTTAAACATGATGACCTTTGAATTTACTCTGAGGTTTTATGAACATCTATATAATCAGTGAATTAAATACAAGAAAATACCAGAATTTCACTAAAATATCGAGGCTAATTTGATAATAAATGCTGCTAAGTCACTCAGGAAAGGTTCAAAGTAATAGAAGAAACTCATTTGGAGGTCGCAAGAAAAGGATTGTCGGTCTAAGTTAAAGTTGAAAAAAATCCCTTTTTCTGCAGTTTTCTCTGTTTTGACAAAATCATCTTTGAATTTACCCTTTAGATCTACATGATCCGTTAAATATAAATACAGAGGCTAATTTGACCAAAAAAAAAAAAAAAAAGAAAATTTGGAAGATTCAAGGTAGTAAAAGAAACTCATTTGAAGGTCTCATGAAAAACAGTTGTTGGTCTTAAGTTTAACCCATAAAGACTCAAACATCCACCCTGACCTAAAACCATCTACTGATGTAAAACTGTTTAATACCTGCTGATCACTAATCCTATCAATACACGGAAATAATTGGTGTTAAAATACAGTTTCTACTCTTTTCATTGCATCAGATATGACCCATTTTGGACGTTCAGAGACAAAGTCCCTTTTTATTCAGTTTTCTCTGTTTTAACATGATGACCTTTTGAATTTACTCTGAGGTTTTATGACATCTATATAATCAGTGAATTAAATACAAACAAATACCAGAATTTCACTAAAATATCGAGGCTAATTTGAAATAAATGCTGCTAAATCACTCAGGAAAGGTTCAAAGTAATCGAAGAAACTCATTTTGGAGGTCGCAAGAAAAGTAGTTCTAGGTCTTAAGTTAAGTTGAAAAAAAAATCCCTTTTTCTTCAGTTTTCCTCTGTTTTTCCTCAAAATGATCTTGAATTTACCCTTTAGATATACATGATCCGTTAAATATAAATACAGAGGCTAATTTGACCAAAAAAAAAAAAAAAAAAAAGAAAATTAGGAAAGATCAATGTAGTAAAGAAACTCATTGAAGGTCTCATGAAACACTTGTAGGTCTTAAGTTTAACCCATAAAGACTCAAACCTCCACCCCTGAACTAAACCATCTACTGATGTAAACTGTTTAATACCTGCTGATTCCACTAATCCTATCAATACATGGAAATAATTGGTGTAAAATACAGTTTTTTCTATCTTTTCCATTGTCATCAGATATGACCCATTTGGACGTTCAGAGGCAGAACAAAGTCACTTTTTTTTTTTTTTTTTCATAATGACCTTTGAATTTACTCTTTGGATCTACACGATCAGTTAATTAATATAAGAAAAGACCTGAATTTCATGAACAAAATGCAAACTATAGAGGCTAATTTGACAATAAATGCTGCTAAATCACTCAGGAAAGGTTCAAAGTAATAGAAGAAACTCATTTGGAGGTCACAAGAAAAGCAGTTATAGATCTAAAGTTTAAGTTGAAAAAAGTCCCTTTTGCTTCAGTTTTCTCTGTTTCTGAAATAAGACCTTTGGATTTACTCTATAGATCAACACGATCAGTTAATTAATATAAGAAAAGACCGAATTTCATGAAAAAAAGCAAAATACAGAGGCTAATTTGACATAAATGTTGCGAAATCACTTAGAAAAGATTCAAAGTAATAGAAGAAACTCATTTGGAGGTCACAAGAAACGTAGTTGTAGGTCTTTAAAGGGTTGAATATTTTCACTGTGATGGTGAACAAACCAAATATTCCTGCTTTTCCAGGTTTACTGTACCAATAATCCCACTTTTATATCGCTGTGCTCTTGAACTGCACACGTAACGTATTTAGTGTGAAACTGAAATCATGTCAAACAGCGATCCGCCTCGTGTGTTTTGTGAAATCCTCTGGCGGTACTTCATCATTTGGTATACGGTTGTGCAAGAACAAAGGTATCAACACTTGTGGACTTTAATAATCCTTATGTACTGAAGGGAGAACAGCATGTGACTGAGGATTTGTGTTGGTGGTGAGGGGTGGGGGGGGTGGGGGGGTGTTGGTGTCTTATTATCATTACAATGAGAATTTAAGGAAGAAAAAAACCCCACCATGATCACATTGGTCTGAGCGCCAACACAAACAGAAATCTGCTACATCAAAACACACAGCGCTGAAATGTGCGTTGATTACAAATTAAAATGGACTCAAGTCAGAAGCAGATTACAAAACTGGCAAAGCCCATACTTTTAGACATTTGCCAAAGACACTGGGGACGTTGATGGATTCACCACTAAGACGTCCCAGCTGACTTTACAGATATTTCACCAACTGTCCTTGATATACACCCCCACACCCCACCCCACTACTCTTTCTGGCTCTCTATGGGGAAGATATTTCTGTCGCACGCCCTCATTAAAAGCAGCTACATCCTCTAAGTTTAAAAAAAATGCCTTCAAAGCACACATACATGTACATTATATGGACAAAAGTATGTGGACACACTGAATTCAGGTGTTTCTTTTCTAACAGGGGTCTGACATACAAAACAATAATGACAAGTTTTATATTGGGATAAATATCATTGCATTGGTTAGTTTGGTTTAAATTGTTATCTTTGGTTCTAAAATGCCTCAGAGATGGTTTTTACATTGATTTTTTGGTCTTTTTTTTTTATCCATGACTATGATTTTAAATGTTCTTATGACAGCGTATTTGGGCCATATAAGAAAAAAAAAAACACTTGTCACTACAAGAATAAAGCCGGAAAATATCGAGATGAAACCCGTAATTTCATGAGAATAGTCGAATACAAAAAAAAAAAAAATCATAATTTTACGAGAATAAAGTCATAATATTTCGGGAATAAAAAAAATCTCCTAATTTAACAAAAACAATATTGTACTTTAATGACATTAAAGTTGTCCTATTTCAAGAATTAAGCCGTAATGTTACGAGAATAACGTAAAATATCGAGATAAAACCTGTAATTTTATGAGAATAAAGTTGAATAAAAAAAGTCCTAATTTTATGAGAATAAAGTCGAATTAAAAAAGTCCTAATTTTTATGCCGGTAAAGTCAAATAAAAAGTCATAATTTTATGAGAATAAAGTTGAATAAAAAGAGTCCTAATTTCATGAGAATAAAGGTCAATACAAAAGAGTCATAAATTTATGAGATAAAGTCAAATAAAAAAGTCCCTGATTTTATGAGAATGAAGTTGAATAAAAAGTCATAATTTTATGAAAATAGTCCGAATAAAAAAAGTCCTAATTTTATGAGAATAAAGTCGAATTAAAAAAGTCCTAACTTTATGAAAATAGTTGAATAAAAAAAAGTCCTAATTTTATGAGAATAAAGTCGTAATATTTCCAGAATAAAAGCCATAATATTATGAGAAGATGGTCATAGTTTTTAAAAAAAAACTCCTAATTTAACAAAAACAATGTCGTACTTTAATGAGATTGAAGTCGTCACTTTTCAAGAATAAAGCCATAATATTATGAGAATAACTTTGTAATTAAAAACAGGTAGGAAAAATATCAGAATTTATAAGAATAAAATCGTACCCCCTCCTGCCTCCGAAATTCCTCAGAGAAATTAACAAATAATTAGTCACAACAGAAGTATTTCAGCCGGACCACACCAGGTAAGGCTTGGATCTTCGAGTGTTCATTCTCGGGTATCGACCACAGCATCGGAACAGAAAAAGTTGGATGGGTGCATCCCTATCAGGGGTTAAAGGGTTAAATAAAATAGATCACTACTGAAGGCCACTGAAGTTTTGGACACTGATGCTTTTGTGTATCAGCATAAAAATAGTGGAAAAATGATAAAAGCACAAAACGGATGATAAAAAAGAAAAAAAAAAAAAAAAAACAGTAGTGGGAAGCATACAAGAATGAGAACATTTAACAAAGACGTCCCTGAAGAGTGGAGTTAAAGAGGTTAGAAGGAAAAATGTGAAAATGAAAAGAAGAAAAAAGAACTAATAAACAGCAAAACAAAAAAAAAAACCAGACAGTGAAGATGCTCTTATTCTGACTAGAAAAAAAAACACAATAATGAGAGTAAACTTCATAAAAGCAGAAGTCTCCTTCATAAACTGTACGTCTGTGTCTTCGTCCACGTGTTCCCGCCGAGGAGAATAAAATGTTTAAATTTCATCTGTCGCTCGACCTTGACTGGCTGAGTGCAGAATTAAATTTCTGTGGAGAGGAGTGGATCTTCAAGTGGCTCGACTAAAACAGATCATGTAGGACCTGATTAGAAAATACTGAATTACACAAGGAGGGCCACAATACATAATGAATCACAAGAGGCTTCCCAGCTCTACTTCAGCGACTGCTGTTTTTCAGATAAGGGGTGAAGGTGAAGCCATGTCGGCCGCCGTCGCTCGGGGTAATTTACTTGAGTATAAGACGAGACAATCGCGTTTTTTTCCGCGCAACAGAAGCGGCTACATCGCTGTGTTTTATTAAGAATTGAAAGAACATGTAAAATAATAATAGGAAACGCAAGGGGTCGGATTAAATTGACTTCCTGAGGTGTTAACGGGTTTTTAATCAGCTGGAAGTGAAGGACGGGCCAGTTCCAATGTTGCATTAGTCAGTTTCTATCAAGATTTAATGGATAAAATAAGCATTCCTATTTGTCTTTAACACAGCTAAAAGGTGAATCGCAGGGGTCTCAAACTCATTTTTTTTCAGGTTCCACATTCAGCCCCATTTGATCTGCAATGGGCCGGACCAGTAAAATAAAAACAGAATAACACCTAAATAATGACAACTCAGAATTTTTGTCTTTGTTTTAGTGTAAAGAAAAAACAACAACATTAAATTATGAAAATAATAACTTTTATAAACTATCCAAAAAAAAGAGATGTGAATAACCTGAAAAAACTGAAATTTCTCTCAAGAAAAATAAATGAAATTTTAACAATATTCTGCCTCCACTTATTTCTACATGTGCATTATGGATCGGATCTAACAAAGACACAAAACACTGAGGAACAGGCAGAAAATAGTTCAAATTGTGCTGAATTTTCTTTAGACATTTCAGGTTGTTCATATTTGTTCAGGTTATTCACATTTTATTGTTACAGGATAGCTTGTAAATGTAAATATTTTCAGAAATTAATGTTATTTTTTGCACTAAAACAAAGAAAAAAAATTTTAAGTTGTTAATTCAAGATTTTTGGCTTAATTTAAGATTTTTTGCTTAATCCAAGATTTTTTTTTAACTTAATTGAAGATTTTTTTTTTTGCTTAATTCAAAATTTTTTCCTAATTCAAGCTAATTTTTTTTTTTTTTTTTTTTTTTGCTTAATTCAATTCAAGACTGTGGAATTTTTGACTTTGCAAAAATATCCCGTGGGCCAGATTGGAACCTTTGGCATTTGGCTATGTTTTCCTGACAGAGACCATTTTAAGAAAAATAAATAAAGAAATTCATTGGGTACAAAACCTGAATATTAATGGAAGAGGAACAGAAACAGAAGCAGCTGCATAAAAATATATGGAAATCCAATGGGATATCATTAATTACGTACAGATAACACACCACTTTTAATTGACGTGTTATCTGTACGTATTATAAGCTTTCCACGTGTATGTTCACGCTGCGTAAAATCCCACACGATTAGCCATTAGAGGCTAGGGTTAAGTTTATGAATTTGAACTGTAATTTTTTTTTTTTTTTTTTATTCTTTGACTTATTTTATTTACTTAATTTACTTACTTATTTATATTTTTATGTTATTTACTTTCCTCCTGCCTTTCCTCGAGCGTTATGCGTTACCCGTTATTGTTTATTACTGTTGTTGACTGCTGTTGATATGTTTTGTATACGACATTGTGTAAATAAAGTTGGCAAAAAAAAGTTAGGGTAAGGATTAGACTTAGGATTTGCAGCTAGCACGATTAGCGATTACCATGATTAGAGGTTAGCGCAATCAGTGGTTAGGGTTAGGGGTTAGGGTTTGTGGTTAGCATGATTAGCGATTAGCATGGTTAATGGTTAGCTCAATTAGCGGTTAGGGTTAGGGGTTAGGGTTTGTGGTTAGCATGATTAGCGATTAGCATGGTTAATGGTTAGCTCAATTAGCAGTTATGGTTAGGCTTAGGGTTAGCGGTTACAGATATGTAAACTGACGATCTTGGCATACATTGACACGTGATCAAATGGTGTCAAATAACACGTCAATATAGTAATAATAAAGGTTAATATAGTAGACGACCATGTTTCATGTCATATTGAAAAAAACTTTTTCAATGATAAATGATGATCTTTTGAAGAAGAATCATGATCCAGAATCCAAACAGTCTGTGCAGACATGTCCAAACTACTTTTCCTCCTGTGTTTGTCTTGTTTCTACAGGTTTAGTGTGTGTGTGTGTGTGTGTGTGTGTGGTGTTTTTTTATTGTTGCCGAACCTCTGAATTTATTGTCCAGACTGACATTATGCATAAACCTACGCTGAAATTATCGCAGTATTTGGAATATTTCGATGAAGTAAACAAACATCCCCTTTGTCCACCACATACAGCTGAGGTGTTTCATTAATTAACTAGGACAGCGGCAGCATAATTGTTTAATTGGAGTTTTACAATGATTAACAATGTGCCGGTGTACATCCGACTGAGTGTGTGTCAGGGTTCAGCAGATGGAACCCACAGCTCACACACTCAAGAGGAATTATTCATCATTATTTCTGCGGAAAATGGCATAAAACATGAACTCTGTGGTGCTGATGAAGATCTGGAGTTGGTCCCTGAACACCTTCAATTGAAGCTCACTGCTCATGTTGTGTGCTAATGCTAATGCTAGGTGCTGTTGTGTATTTAATCAGAATACTTTATTAACCCCGCGGGAAATGATTTGTGTGTTACAGGTGCTCTGTACAAGTGTAATAAAAAGTAGTAGGAAAGAAATTATCATATATATATATATATATATATATATATATATATATATATTATATATATATAAAATTGAATTTGTACAATACATACTAAATATTATCTTATCTGAATTAGACTACTGTAAGTTCAGACAGCAGGTCTTAATGCACAAGTCGGATTTTTTGGTGAAATACGATTTTTTCAGACTGATCTCATGAAATCACGTAATCGAGGTATTTCCTGTTTATTTTTCCTACTAAATTTTTTCCTTTTTTTTTTCCCACCAAATTTTTTCCTGGTCCCCCAACCCTAATTTTTTTCCCCACTAATTTTTTTTTTCGTTTTTTTTTTCCCCACTATTTTTTTTCCCTATTTATTTTTCCAACTAATTTTTTTCCTGTTCCCCCCCCCCCACACACACAAATTTTCCCCATTTTTTTTCAAACAAAATTTTTTCCTGTCCCCCCACCCACCCAACACCACACACAACACACACACACACACACACCACACACACACACACACACACCAATTTGTTCCTGTTTTTTTCCTCACTACATATTTTCCCTGTTTTTTTCCACTAAATTTGTTTCCTGTTTTTCCCCAGTAAATGTTTTTCCTGCCCCCCCAACTATTTTTTCGCCACTAAATTTTTTTCCTGTCGTTTTCCACAAAAAATTTTTCCTGCTTTTTCCCCACTAAATTTTTTAAATTATTTTTCCTCACTAATTTTTTCAGCACCCCCCCCCCCCCCGCACTATTTTTTCCCCAGCAATTTTTCCTGTTTTTTTTTCACAATATTTTTCTCAAGCCCCCCCCCCCCCCCCCCCCCCTAGTGCTGCCCCAGTTTAACCCTAACACTCATCTGTAAATACACGATTCTGCATCCCAGCCTGAGAAGCACAGTTGTTATTTCCTCTCAGACTTCCATTGTAATATCCTGAAAGGTGATTATAGAATTTTTGCTTAGTTACACCAATACCTGCCCATCGCTGCAGCTTTAATAGCCTAGACCAAACTGTATCTTCCATATTACCGGTCCATTCCACCTGTCTGCTCAGCTCTCACATCTGAAAATGATGGATTAAATCTACACATCAGCTTTATTTTCATACATTAACCACATAGTTTGATGAATGGAAAAAATACCCAAACTTAAAACACCTGAAAACAATCCTTTGCTATCAAAGGCGGATCGTTGGCCTCGAGGAACGTGGAGTCTGGTCTGCAGCTTTATTCTTCTTCTTTTTTGTGCTTTTATTCAAACAGACAATAGCCAGAAGAGAAGAAAAGCGAGGAGGGATGATGAACGACATGTGCTGCAGGACGCCGCCGTTCGTCCTGTCCCAGCACCGTTTCCTGATGACGATGAACGCCTTATTGTGTCAAAGTCAAATGGACGACAGTGAATGACGGATGGATTGTACTCAGATTACTTATCCTGACGATGATACATGTGAGGGTTTCAGTTCTATTTTTAATAATAATAATAATGGAATCTGTCGACTCAGTGTGTCCAATACTCCACCAGTGGGACTGTTTGTTGTAGATAATTTAGTCATATTATTATTATTATTATTATTATTATTATTATTATTATTGCTCGGGGTTCATGGGAGTTCGCCCAACCAGTCCACATGTGTTTTGTGGATTTGGAGAAGGCGTTCGACCGTGTCCCTCGTGATATCCTGTGGGGGGTGCTTCAGGAGTATGGGGTCCGGGGCCCTCTGCTGAGGGCAGTCCGGTCCTTGTATGACCGAAGCAGGAGCCTGGTTCGCATCGCCAGCAGTAAGTCAGACCTGTTCCAGGTGCATGTGGGACTCTGGCAGGGCTGCACTTTGTCACCAGTTCTGTTCATAATTTTCATGGACAGAATTTCTAGGTGCAGCCAGGGGCCGGAGGGGGTCCGGTTTGGGGACCACAGGATTTCGTCTCTGCTTTTGCGGATGACGTTGTCCTGTTGGCTTCATCAAACCTGGACCTTCAGCGTGCCCTGGGGCGGTTTGCAGCGAGTGTGAAGCGAGCGGGATGAGGATCAGCACCTCCAAATCTGAGGCCATGGTTCCTTGACCGGAAAAAGGTGGTCTGCCCTCTCCGGGTCGGTGGGGAGTCTTTGCCCCAAGTGGAGGAGTTTAAGTATCTTGGGGTCTTGTTCACAAGTGAGGGAAGGATGGAGCGTGAGATTGACAGATGGATCGGTGCAGCGTCTGCAGTGATGCAGTCGCTGTACCGGTCGGTTGTGGTGAAGAAGGAGCTGAGCCGAGAGGCGAAGCTCTCAATTTACCGGTCAATCTACGTTCCTACCCTCACCTATGGTCATGAGCTTTGGGTCATGACCGAAAGGACAAGATCCCGGATACAAGCGGTCGAAATGAGTTTCCTCCACAGGGTGGCTGGGCGCACCCTTAGGGATAGGGTGAGGAGCTCAGTCACCAGGGAGGAGCTCGGAGTAGAGCCTCTGCTCCTCCACATCCAGAGGGGCCAGCTGAGGTGGCTCAGGCATCTGTTCGGATGCCTCCTGGACGCCTCCCTGGGGAGGTGTTTCAGGCATGTCCTGCCGGGAGGAGACCTCGGGGAAGACCCAGGACACGTTGGAGAGACTATGTCTCTCGGCTGGCCTGCGAATGCCTCGGGGTCCCCCCGGAAGAGCTGGAGGAGGAGTCTGGGGAGATGGAAGTCTGGGCATCCCTGCTTAGGACTGTTACCCCCGCGACCCGGCCCCGGATAAGCGGCAGATAATGGATGGATGGATTATTATTATTATTATTATTATTATTATTATTATGTATTATTATTATTATTATTATTATTATTATTATTTGCATTATTCTTAGTATTATTCTTCATATTCTTATTCTTATTATTATTATTATTATTATTATTCATTGTATTCTTCATATTATTCTTCATATTCTTATTCATATTTGTATTATGCTTTGTATTATTATTCTTTGTAGTCTTATTATGCGTATTATCCTTATTTTTTTTCACATTATCCTTTGTATTATTCTTCTTACTATATTTCCTTGTATTCTTATTATGCTCATTATTGTTATTATTCATATTCTTACTATTCTTACTACTATTACTTACTATATTTTACTATATTTATATTACTTATTCATACTTATTATTTATATATGGTTGTTACGACTACTATTACTATTATCATTTTATTATAAGTATTATTATCCTGTGATTACTCAACTGCATATATATATATACAGGGTGGGGAAGCAAAATTTACAATATTTTGAGGCAGGGATTGAAAGACAGTGTATGACCAATTAGTTTATTGAAAGTCATGAGAATTTATTTGCCACAAGAAAATTTACATCATAGAAAATGTTTTTATTCTATGTGTCCTCCTTCTTTCTCAATAACTGCCGTCACACGCTTCCTGAAACTTGTGCAAGTGTTCCTCAAATATTCGGGCGACAACTTCTCCATTCTTCTTTAATAGTATCTTCCAGACTTTCTCCTAATAGTTTTGCTCATAGTCATTCTCTTCTTTCCATTATAAACAGTCTTTATGGACACTCCAACTATTTTTGAAATCTCCTTTGGTGTGACGAGTGCATTCAGCAAATCACACACTCTGATGTTTGCTTTCCTGATTACTCATATGGGCAAAAGTTTGTGAAAAGGTATGGATAATAGTGTTAGGTATGATTATGACATCAATATATGTTTGGTTTCAAAACAATTCACGTAGTGCCTGCTGAGAAAAAAACAACTAAATGTTCATTGTAAATTTTGCTTCCCCACCCTATATATATATATATATATATATATATATATATATATATATATACATATATATGCATATTATACTTTATACTTTCACTAGTAGTTTCTAATGTAAAATTGTCTGTTTTTCACTACTGTTTTTATAGTCATTGTTAGTACTAGTTTCTTTTAATGTACGTTCAGTGTTTGTGCTACTGGAACCTTCATTTCCTGAGGGTTCTGCCCAAAGGATCAATACAGTTCTGTCTAATGGAATCGAATCGAATCTAGTGTAATATGATCTAATTTAATCTAACATAGTCTAATCTAATTTAAATTAATCTAATAGAATGTAATCTAATCTAGTCTAGTCTAGTCTAATGTAATGTAATGTCATGTCATGTAATGTAATCTAATCTAATGAAAATGTCTTTGGTTTCATATATTTCTTATCCATGACTGACTGAGTCCATGGGATTATGCCTTTTTGTTTGTTTGTTTGTTTGTTGTTTGTTTGTTTCTTCTGCTCCACATCCAGCCATAAAAGCTGATCTCCTGCAGGACCTTCTTAGAGTTCACACTGAGCTGAAAAACCACCTTTTCGGCCTTGAAATAGTGCATTCATAGCAGCGAGCAGCTCTCTACCCACCCTATCCTTCGCCTCAAAACTTAAAACGCCCCAAGTTATCAAACACCGAGCTGACTCAGACAGACTATTCATTCCCTATGATATCTTTTAGGCTCCCACTTTTGATGAAATAAACCTGTCTAAACTGGCTGTTTTGCTGAGCAAGGGAAACGAATCACAGCTGTCTGCAGATAGCAGATTTAAGGCTGCCTGCCCTTATTTCTGCATGTGTGTGTGTCAGTGTGTGTGGAACAGCCTATGGGATAACTATCCATGCCTGTCCACACACAGCTCTGCCTGCAAATATCCAAAGTACACCACATGCTTTTCACTATCTAAACCATTTCATGAGCATCTGATAAAGAAATAAAAGAAATAAAGGAATATAATACTGTTGTAGCTCTGACTCTAAACATTAATTTGATGCTTGGTCTGCTTTTGAAAGAGATGAGAATTTATCGGTTCTAGGCTTCAGTTAAAAAAAAAAAAAAAAACTCAAGTGGGTGTTTCTATGAAACTGGTCCCTAAAAGCAGGACAGAGGGGCGACAAATTCCAACAACATGTAGACTAATGTTAGGAAACAAGTGTGGAGCACTTTAGGTCTATTTTAAAAATACATATTTACTGAGATAAAGAGAGACTATTTTTCAGATAAAGCACATTTTTATTTACGTGTGCATACAAAAATCCGCATCTAACATGAACACCATGGACACAATGGACTCCCCCGTCCTTTTTTTTCCAGGTTTTTTTTCCCCAGTACCCACACTGTTACACAAGGCAAATCCACAGACAACTCAGTAGTCGCTTTTCCATTGGACATTTGCACAAAACTTTACCCATATTTACTAAATGTCAAAAGAACAGAAATGCGTAATGTCGGTTTTTCCATTAAATCACAAATGTGATGATTTATTTATTTATCATCGTGACATGACACGAGAAGTCATTCCATAAACATACTGATGAATGTACATATGGTGTTGATTTACAGATATATTCATTATTAATATATATTACCCCTCTATCCCATACTAAGTTAAAAAATGATTGGGTTTCCTGGTGTGTACATACATACCATGACATGTTTCTTTTAAAACTCTTCTTCTTTGCTTGTTGTAACGTCTGTCAACATCTGTTTTTTTTTTTTTTTTTTAATTCACATGACTCCAGTTGCAGAAAAGGTCTTTCTATTGCAGTTTTGTGTGGTATACCAATGATACTACGCCCGAAAAACCACCTCTAGCCAGCGCAAAAACTTTGAATCAAAAAACAAGAGTTTTGGCGAAATTGTCGTTTTTCCATTTGGCAAATTTTTATATGCATTTTTATGCGTTATATTTGCGCAATTTGAGGGTCAATAGAAAAACGACTAGAGATGGTTTTCCTCTCATATCTTGATAATTTTACATTTTATTAAAAAAAAAAAAACAACTAAAAATGAGTAGCAGTTTAATTTATAAATGTGATCTAGCAAAGGCGAAAGGCAAATATTAAACATGTATGCTTTTATGTTGTTTGTCAGTGGGATGAAGTAACATCTGTTGAGTATTTTAACATAAAATTGTTCAATTATGTTGAATTATAAACCCACAAAATGCAGTGGGTCCACCACACCCACGAACACTGGCTGAATAACAAAAATCTGAACACCACACAAGGGTTCATCGAAAAATGAGAGTTTTGGTAAAATTGTTGATTTCCCATTAGGTAAATTTTTATGTACAAAACATAATAAAAAATAAATAAATAAATAAATTTTTAAAAATAAAAATGTAAAAATAAAAAAAACATTTTATGCTTAAGTTATATTCGTGCAATTTGAGGCTCAATGGAAAAGCGACTTGTGACACGTGATAATTTTCCAGTGGGATTAATAAAGTATTCTGATTCTGATTTAATAATCAATATGAATGGTGTATATTTTTAGAGTTTCACTGTGTTTAGAGTTGGATGAAGCCTGTTCATGTGTATTTCAGAAAACACAGGGTTATTTTCACAGTCATACTTTGAAAACAAATACGTACAAATGTACTGATGAAGTGTGTGTGTGATACAGATGTAGCTGACCTTTACTGTCACACACACACAGTAATAAAAACACCAGTTGTGTTCTACTGATGATGATAAACCTTCACCCATCCTCTTCTGTCTGCTCATAACTCTTCACTCCTATAAATCGATGGAATGTATCAAGTAGATGATCAAATACAAGCGTCCGTGTCCGTCTTTATTTTCCGATAACTCCGCTGTAATGTGATTTCCATCATCGTGTTACGTGTAAACGGACACACTCCACTCTGTCTGTTCTGCTAAGACGACTTATCTGTGATTTTGCTGACGAGGCTCGATATCAACTAGTTTCAGAGCAGACGGACGATCTGTTCTTCATCTTCGACTTTCACTGCTGGAGCGAATCAGGAGTGTATCTGTGTTCCCCAGTACCGATGTGTGATTCCACTCTATTACACTGGGCTGTGTTCATCAGAGACCAAGGCCACACGATATAGAAGAGGACTGAAAAAACCAAGAATCTGAATCCAGTCCAAATGATTCGCATTTATGGCTCAAATATGTTTCATATATCTCAGTTTTTGTGTTAGTTTTGAAAATATAGAAATATTTTCAGGACTGCCCTATTTAACTTTTCGACATATTGTGTTGAATATTTTAATTAAACATAATAATCGCAGGGTTTTTTAGTCTATTCATATGTGTGTGTGTATATATATATATATATATATATATATATATATGCACTTGGGTCTGAATTCTTCATTCATTCAACTCCACAGGTCCATCTTCAACCCTATTTCTGAGTAATGACACCAGAAAGGTGGTTTGGAGCGCTGGCCCTTTAAATGCACATGAGTCACTTCAGGCCCCGCCCCCTCCAGGTTGTTGGCTGTGCTGCTCTGTCCCGTTCAACCAACAACTGAACATTTTAGGTAATTGGCTCAAAGTTTGGACATATTTTCAGTATGGACTAAAATCGCTGCTGCTGACAAACAATTACGTCGTACTTGGAGAAATGTTCGTCTGAAGTCTGGACCTTATATGTGCAAATGTTGTGACGTAACTAGCTATAGACGTAACAAATTTAGCAGAAATTAAAACAGGTTGTAGAAATCCACTGGATTTTTGCATACATGAATATAAAGATATCTTTGCAGCATCTTGAGGGTTCAAATTCAAACTTTCTGAACTATTAGGGTCCAAATACACAAATAAATGAACCACAGACTAATAAAAGCGGGTTTAGATAAACCCTTTAAGAGGGTTAAAGTCCAAACTGGAGTATTTACTCTGTCACGATTGATGTGACTTCCAACGCCCTCCTTATCTTTAACCATGCATTAAATAAAGCTAGAACGCTGGAAGTCATCACCTTGGATCTGTATATTTGCTGGAAACTTGTCTGGTTTGTTGTAAATACTAAACATTTCCATTGCACAGCAGCAGGATTGTCATTGTTTCTCCTTCCTCTGTATATGTGTGTGTGTGTGTGTTATCACCATGAAAGCCCTCCTTGCTACTTGGAAAAACAACAGCCTCGGAGCTGCTGTGACTTCTACACCCTAAGAGTCATAACTTGGGTTGTAGAAATCCACTGGAGTTTTGCCAAAAATGAATATAAAGATAGCTTTGCAGCACCTGGAGGGTTCAAAAACAAACTTTCTGAACTATTAGGGTCCAAATACACAAATAAATGAACCAAAGACTAATAAAAGTGGGTTTAGAGAAATATGAGCCCTTTAAAATTTGTGGTATTTTATTTATTTATTTATTTAACCGCTATTTAATTTTTGTAAATGAAGACATTTTTACCAGGGTAATGAATTCTATATCTGCATAAAATGAAGTACTGGTGTTAGGAGAGTAAAGTTATTCAGATATCACAATTTGGCCAAAAATATGACTCGGGCAATTATGCTATGAGGCTAACGATATAGAACGACACTCCTATCATGTGTGTTGGACTGGGGGGACGTAGGGCTGACTCCGAGCGGTTCCACTTTGTTAGACTTGACAACTTGTACGTGGCTGCTTTTCCTATTGTTCTTCCATGCACGCTCGCACATTTATAAATGCAGAACTACACTTTTGTACCCGCCGAATGCCGCATCGACAAAAATCACAAGGAAAACAGATTCCCACCGGGGAGGCAGACGCGCAAACACATGCTTGTAGAAGAAGACGTTGTGGAGTTCGCGGACATCTGCTACGTCTGGAAGTGTGTGGTAAGTGAGTGAGCGAGCCGCGGACATTTATCACCCCGCCTCCTCCTCCGACAGGCAGATGACATCTCCGACACCTCCACCCACACCTCCTCGGATCTCCGCCGCTGCCTCTGTATCGCAGCTGCTCCGGCGTCCACCTCCCTCCTTGTCATCCCAGTTCCTTCTCTTCATAATCGGCTTCTCTCACCTCCTCGGATCCGTCATCTGCCCTACTCTTTATTTCTCGTCTCATCTCCCCGGCTTCCTCCTACTCCCTTCTCCTTCGTCTTCTTCTTTACGTCCATCTCCTCCTCACATCCTCCGCCCTCCCTTTTTCTTTCCTCAAGGCTGAACTAGATTCATGTTTTACCGTCACTCCTTGACCTCACCTGTCTCTCAGAACTACATTAAGTTTGGCAGGAGGTAAAAAGAAGAACAATACGCCCTAAAAATACGACCAGTGGCCCTGTATCTGAGCGTCATGTTCCATCATGAATCAATAACAAGTTGAATTTGTGAGGTTGTCAGGCTCTGTCTCTGTGTTCCAGTCCTGTGGTCTGGATGCAGGAGATCCATCTAACAACAGAAGTGGGTGGAGCTTTCACTGGAGGAGAACTCAGCTAATACAATCAAAGTCCATATATGACTTCTATCAGTGATCAATCAGAACGACATTGATATCTGTAACCATTTCCATGTTATAAACCATTAAAATATGGACCATTATAAGAAAAGGCAAATTTTTAATAATTAAAAAAATTCGTAAAAAATTCCCAAATCAAAATTTTTTAAAAGTGTGAGCCGACTTTGTAGATATTGTCCCAAGGAAGCTACATTTAACATTTTAAATTAATCTGATCTGTAGTTTCGGAAAAGAAGATTGTTAAAATGTAGACATTGGTGACCTGGAGTTTGACCCTTTGAGGTCACTCAAGGTCAAAGGTCATGAACCCAAATGAAAGTCCATATATGACTTCCTATCAGTGCTCTATAGTAACTATACTGATATCTGTAACTATTTACATGTTATAAGCCATTAAAATAGGGACCATTAGAAGTAAAGGCACATTTGGAATAGTTTAAAAATTCTTCCAAAAATCTAAATTTCTCAAAATGGTGAACAAAATTTGTACATATTGTCCCATTGAAGCTACATATAAAATTTTAAATGAATGCAACTAATAGCTTTGGAGAAGAAGATTGCTGAAATCTAGACATTGGTGACCTTGAGTTTGATGCGTTAAGGTCACTCAAGGTCAAATGTCATGAACCCAAATTAAAGTCCATATATGACTTCCTATCAGTGCTCAGTAGTAACTATATTGATATCTGTAACAATTTACATGTTATAAGCAATTACAATATGGACCATTATAAGTAAAGGCAAATTTTTCATAATTAAAAAAAAATCATAAAAAATTCCAAAATCTAAATTTCTCAAAACTGTGAACAAAGTCTGTAGACACTGTCCAAAGAAAGCTACATATACAATTTGAAATGAATCTGACTTGTAGTTTCAAAGAACATTGTTGAAATGTAGACATTGGTGACTTTGAGTTTGACCCTTTACGGTCACTCAAGGTCAAAGGTCATGGACCCAAATGAAAGTCCATATATGACTTTCTATCAGTGATCAATAGTAACTATATTGATATCTATAACTTTTTTCCATGTTATAAGCCATGAAAATATGGACCAGTATAAGTTAAGGCAAATTTGTAATTATACAAAAAAATTGTCGAAAATCCAGATTTCTCAAAACTGGGAACAAACATCATAGACATTGTCTGAAGGAAGCTACATATAAAATCTGAAATGATGATCGACAGGTGAGCTAAACACCACATATATCTCCAGGTATTACAATAACACAGTATAAATATTCTTTCTTGTGTGTATTACTGTTTTTACGGCCGGGGAACGTGTTAAATTTCTATTCAAGGTACCATTTACTCCTGTTTTATTTCCACTCATCCTTAATTCCAACGCTCCTCTCTGACTCCAAACAGAAGTAAATACAGCGTATAAAGCCCAATGGAGTGGCCATTACGACTTTCTACAAGTAAAAGTCCAGATTGCCTCGACCTTGATGCTACATTCTGAATGTCTAAATGTGAAGAAACATTCCCTTCCAGCTCAAACACTCTTTCTGCAGACCTCGGTTATTGCTGTGACAGCTGCTACTAAACTTAATGTTTGCCACTTTGGATTTGCAGAGTGGTAAAATAAACCCAAACAATAAAAGCAGTGAGCGTGGAGGGATATGAAGCATTGGGGTCATCTGGCAGACTGGATGAGATCTACTTCCCTTTGCATTGGGGCATAATGGATCCTCCAGAGGGCGATGGCTCTGGGTTTATCGGAGGTCTGACTCCGGGACGAGCACCGAAAAACATTTGACTGGAATTCTGCATATTTCAAATACTTTCGGAGCCTTTTCAGTCGATGCATTGTTCCTCCTAATCTTTACCATGCAGACGGCAACAGCAAGGTTAGCAATACGATTAGAATTCAAACCTGGGGCGCCGCTAGCAATCGTGGGCCCCATGAAAGCTAAACGTTATGGGCCCGCTGGGGCGTCGATAAGGGGGGATAAACATGACAAATTCACGGTGCCCAGCATTTGTAGGGGGCCCGTAGAGCAGTGGAAGGGGTCCAGTGGATACAGGTTAGAAGTTGTGAAAATTAAGAAGAAGATCTGCTGTATAATAGAGGAGTAGAAGTAGGGAGTCGGACGTTAAGGATGTTAAGTTTAAGTTTCATGCTAGCCGCACCCTCACATAACCCCCCCGACAGATCGACAAGATACAGAATCTTATGAAGGGTCCACAACGGTTACCTTTCATGGGGCCTACAATTGGTAGCGGCGCCCTTGTGAACCTGTTAAAAATTTAGTATCTTGTCGATTTGTTGGAGTGGGAGGTGGGTAGGTATGTACACTCACTCCTCATATTCATACCCTTATATTCTTTACATTTCTTAATACCTCTACCTCAGACGCCTTATTGTACATTTGTATATAGAGCTTTTTGCACTTTTATCTTATCGTATTTTTTCAATTGCACTATTTCTACTTTGTCTCTTTTAATATTGTTGCACTGATATGAAGAAGCTCCCCCAATTTCGTTGTACAATGTATAATGACAATAAAGAGCATTCTATTCTATTCTATACAGTACGTGGGGTAGGGGCAGCAGTTATATATGTGGGGGTGGGGTCCATAACTCATGTAACTAACTTTGGCGTGAAGCGAAAGTGAAACTTAACATGATTTCAACGTCCAACTCCCAGCTTCTATTCCTCTCTTATACAGCGGATCTTATACGAAACTTTCACAACTTCTAACGTGTATCCACTGGACCCCCCCTCCACTGCTCTATGGCCCCCCCCAGAAATGCTGGGCCCTATGAATTTGTCACGTTTACCCCCCTTTACGGTGCCCCAGGTTAAAACACACACAACACTAAACAATGCTTTGTGGTTTGTTATTAAATTAACCCTTTAAATTCCAAAAGCTGAATCTTAGCGTGTTTTCACCCCTGAATTTTGTTCCAATTCAGGGAGTAATGGATTACAATGAGTTCCGGTGTTGTGCATCATGTTGTTTCGGTTCGTGTTCACACTGCTCCACCCCCAACACTACATCCATATAAACAGGTGGAACCCATGTTCCTTTATGCACTCCTTAAAAATCTTGAATACTTCAGAGTTTTTGTGCATGTTATCAAGAATTTCCAATTTATGCTCGTCTTCCCAAATGCCAATGAGGCATTCGATCTCTTCCTTCATCCAAATTGCTCCTCGACTTATTTTCTCTACTTGCTTATCCGGCAGCTGACAAAAGGTACGAAGCTCATTAAACTCATTAGCCTATGTCCGTTTACGTCTGGCAGCGGCACTATTTTGACAGAGCCGCTCTGCTTTATGGTAATATTTGCGACATCACAGCGTATCATACCCACTACTCCTATTTTGGGGGAAATTTCGTCCAGGACTGGGGTAACGTTCTCCGTTTTAGGGTTAGGGGATAACTGGATTATGACGCCGCACCGACACAAGAACCCGGATCAAACATGAAATGGAGTCCCTATCATACCCAGAGTGCTAGAAAAAACTGTAGTCGTGACTGCAACCAAGCTGAGACCACCTCTTCCGAACATTCTCAGCTCTGTTGTTTTACTCTGAAACGGACCGCGATTACTGCTTTCACATATGTCCAATCAAACTGAGCCAAAGACATGTTTCGGAACAACAGCTCCAATCAGTTCAGGTGTGAAAACATCCTCAGAGGTAGTCACAGGAAAAGTCATACTGTGAACGAGGCTTACACTGTCGGGGGTTGACAGCAAGGGTATATCCCCCAAACCCCCACCCCCCAATCCTGAACTATATAAAAATCTATCCACGATAATTGTTAAATAATTGATATGAACTTAATTTGAGCAACATGGACCTGATAATGGCAGAATAATGGTCACAGAACCAATTATTCCCACAAAACTCCAACTAATGAATGAAAACGACCTCATATGAACTCTGGATGGTAGTAAGATGATCAATATGAACCAAATTTGATCTCAATCAGCCTATTATTGCTTGATTTATGTCCAAAAAGCTGATTTTCAACTAAAGCGCCCCCCATTTGGATGACTGGAGGATTTACTCTGTCATGACTGATTTGACTTCCAACGCCCTCCATGCATTAAATAAAGCTAGAACGCTGGAAGTCACCACTTTGGATCTGTATATTTGCTGGAAACTTGTCTGGTTTATTGTAAATACTAAACATTTCCATTGCACAGCAGCAGGATTGTCATTGTTTCTCCTTCCTCTGTATATGTGTGTGTGTTATCACCATGAAAGCCCTCCTTGCTACTTGGAAAAACAACAACCTCGGAGCTGCTGTGACTTCTACACCTTAAGAGTCATAAGTTCTGACGAATGCACACACCTTTTTATCTGCTGTTATGATTTGTGGATTTTAATACGGTGACACACTCCCTATTTTTGCACGCGCTCCATCAAAACAACGTCTCTCCCGACACTTTTTTTTTTGCAGCGTTCTGAGTTGAACTACTTTTACCACTGCTCCAAACGCCATGGGATGGTGCCAGACATATCTACCGCGCTGCCACAGAGTTAACAAAGTGTGGAGATCGATCTGGAAATGTGAGACTCGCTGGAAACAAAAGACAATGTTACCGAACTGAACTTTTAGAAAAACGCATCCAAACTAATTACTAACTTTTACAAACTCACCCATCACATTATATCTCCATCTAATTTGTTCTGATAATTGATATATAGAGTTTAACGTCCATGAGTTATTATTATTCTTAACGTTTTATCAGTTATAATCTGATAAGAATTCTATTAAGACATCACTGTGGAAATTGCGTCTGCAGATGAGACACATCCCTATGTTTCGAAGTGGATATTGTTGCATATATTATGGAATACGCTTCTGTTATGAGATGGGGTTTGACCTTTTGTGTTATTGCATTAATAGATAATTATAGAGAAAATAACTCATCTGACATATATATCAGCTCTGGTTTAATAACATTGTGTCAGCCTTTTACAAGTGTAACTAAAACACATTGTATTTATGCTGCGTTCCAGGCAGGTTTTTGAACCCGTAAGTCACGACTTCAAACCACGACTCACGACTTTGTTACGTTCCAGGTAGCGTTGCTTTCGTCAATGAAAATTATAAAACCTTTATCGCGTGACAAAAATGAGACGAGACGAAACGAAAATGGCGGTCATGTGTCGATAACTATAATTAAATGTGTAATGCAGTATTGTTGACTAATAAAAATGAGACCAAATGTAGTTCACAAAAAAAAAAAATTGTGATCATTTTTGTTAATTGACGTTAGAATCTTTAGTTGCACTACTTCAGGTGTGCCGTCACATTGGGAGGTTACCAGACGTTTCGTACCCAGGTGGTTCGCATCCTCCGGTTCGCACTTGAAGTCTCGATGGTTCGCCTTCCGTCTCATGCTCCAAACGTCCAGGGTCCATAAAGGACCTGCTCCCAGTCCGGGTAGAATACTGCAACCTGAACCGAGCCAGACGGGACTCGACAGGTCGGACTGGGTTCGGACGCAACTGTCTTGTTTCACAGGCTACGTGACGGACGCATTAGCCTTAGAAGCGGAGAAATGCACTTATTTTGACAAGCTGGTGACAGTAGTTGCTTTTCCATTAACCCTCAATCTGCGCAAATGTAACTTGCAGAAAAAATTTACCTAATGGAAAAATGACAATTTCGCCAAAACTCTTGTTTTTCGATCAAAAGTTTTGGCGCTGGCAAGTGGTTGTTTTTCAGGCATAGCACAGTTTGGTATATATGCAAAACTGCGATGGAAAACAGCTTTTCCACAACTAGAGTCACGTGAATGAAAAAAACTGGATGTTGACAGAAGTTACAACAAGCGAAGAAGAAGAGTTTTAAAAGAAACATGGTGCGGTATGTGTGGACACACCAGGAAACCCAATCATTTTTAATTTAGTACAGGATAGAGGGGTAATATATAATAATAATGAATATATCTGTAAATCAACACCATATTTACATTCGTCGACATGTTAATGGAGTGACTTCTCGTGTCATCTCACGATGGTAAATAAACAAATCATCGCATTTGTGATTTAATGGAAATACCGACATTACGCATTTCTGGTTTTTTGACATTTAGTAAATATCGGTAAAGTTTTGCGCAGATGTCCAATGGAAAAGCGTCGAGTGTCAGATGTCAGTGCCTCCATGTGATATATCGTCGCAGTAGAGTGGAAACCTCAGTCTTCATGTTGGTCTGATGGTTTTATCTTCCAATAACACACTAATGAGTATTCTATGAGTGTCCAATAAAGGGTTAATAATATTGTGGTAGCTTTTTAAAAGTGTAAATAAACGCATCATTTTTGGCCTTAAAAGCAGAAAAATTGCCTTATTTGGATAAACTGGTGCCAGTGTCAGACGTCAGTACCTCCATGTGATTATATTTTAATGCATGATCTCTTAAAACTCAACACGTACCTCAGAGACTTACAATAAAGACTCAGTAAGTTGCAGGTTATCATTGGCATAATGAACGGTAACAGTTCCCGAGTACAGATCGGAGTTTTATGTGATGTATTTATTATCTGCCGGCTCCACATGTGGTAGTGAGAACAGAAACAGCCGGTCATCGGTGTTCTCGCAGCAGGGCGACAGAAACACCTGCTGATCAGTATCTGTGGGAGAATCATCTAGAACACGTCTGCGTTTACGCCTGTCCTGGCGTCGGTGCAGTCGCCGTGACCTATTTAGAGCAGCTTCAACTGGATTAATAATCAAGAAGAGAAATGACAAGATATTCTAGAGGACAAATGTGTTCAATTATGGACGCCGTGCCTTTCCAGAACCATGATTTTACCAGTAGAAATAGTGTAGAATTGATACCACAGTGACTTCTATCTGGAGTAGAAACTTCAGTGTGTACAATAATAATAATAATAATAATAATAATAATAATAATAATAATAATAATAATAATAATACATCACACTTATATAGTGCTTTTTTGGACACTCAAAGACGCTTCACAAAAAAACCAAAAAGAACAGAGAGGAAAAAAAGAGGCTCAAGAAAATGCAAGTTTGAACAGCTGAGTTTTGAGTAGTGAGTTGAAGTTTTGTATTGAGTCTGAGTTCCTGATGTTTTGTGTTTCCATCAATGTAAATTACATAAAATAGGAAACATTTTTAACGATTATCCATATAAATCTACAGAAACAGCGTGTCACCTCCACGGAATTCATAATGTTTCTGCAGTAGCTTAACCCTTTCATGGTGTCACTTAAATGTCACGTAAACCCATAATATTTACAATAATTATGAATAATCAGCCATTTTTGATCTACATATATAGTACTACAAAACCAAAAGTACTACATGGATGTCCTGATTAATTATTACTTATTAATCTTATATTAGTTTTATGGAAAGAGGCTTTTGTACACTACTAGCAGTATTGTACCCGTGGTGCCATTGTACAATAGCGCCCTCCCGTGGTGCAACAGCGGCATTGCACCCATACAGCCTCCTGTGCTGCAACATCGGGACACACGTCGGACAAACACGCGTCAGACAAACACGTGCCGGACACAGAAACGTCCATTATAGTAGGATGTTAAAAAAAAAAAATAGTCCGTCATTTTTAAAGACATTAACTGACATTCATCTAACCTTTCAAGGTCACTAAAGGTCAAAGGTCATGGCAGCAAATGAAAGCCCATATGTGACTTCTTATCTATAGCCATTAGTAATTATATCAATATCTTCAACTGTTTTCAGGTTCTAACACTTTCAAATGTGTCCCATTATGAACCAATGGGGATTTTTAAAAGTTCAAAAGTTCATAAAAGCGTTCAAAAATCAGTATTTCCCAGTTCTTTGCACAAACCTGGTAGACCATATCAAGTCATTCTGACTGACGGTTTCAGAGAAGAAGATTCTTGAAAAACCGTTTATAGACGGACGACAGCTGATACCAATAGTCCATCAGACTAAAAACACATTTATGATTAAAGTTGTTTAAGCTACAAATGGTCGATTGTTTTTTATGTCTCACACTCATGAATTTGATCGGACACATTTAAGTATTTTATGGAAGAAATAGTCCCATTCCGTTTTATAATAACTCATGCATCGACATTAAAGAACAGACTGTTTTTCATGTTATAGTAGATGAAGCTGAGATTTTCTTCCTCTTTACATACTTATTATTTATATTGTTTGTTACGACTATTACTATTATCACTTTTTTATAATTGTTATTACCTCCGCCAAGGAGGTTATGTTTTCATCGGTGTTTGTTTGTTTGTCTGTCTGTCTTTTAGCAAGATAATTCAAAAAGTTATGGACGGATTTGGATGAAATTTTCAGGAAATGTTGATACTCGCACAAGGAACAAATGATGAAATTTTGCTGGTGATTGGGTGGTGGTGGTGGTGGGTGGACGACTAATCTGCCTTGGGGGAAGTCTGTGTTCTCTGAGTGCTTTTCTAGTTATTTCTGTTATAAATGCATCTCTATGTGTCTGTGTGTGTATATGTATCAAGGTTATAATAGTTTTGGATTTTTCATTATAGTTTAGTTTTTTTTTGTTTTGACTTTTTTTTCTCTGATTCAGTTAGTTTTAATTAGTTTTAAGAGCAGGTTTACTAGTTTTTATTAGTTTTTGTTATTTTCTAAATCCTTCGTTTTAGTTTAGTTTTAGTTTTTTTAATATATTTTCTTTTCTTCGCTGTCATATTCACATAAATCCCAGACAGGACTCTGCTGCTTTCTCCCAACTTTAGTATCAATGTTTCCAGGTAAAGTGGGGATGAGAAGACGACTCTAAACCACAAGTGACGACAAGTGACGGACCGTTAAATATCATATGGTGCTGCTAGCTAAAATTGCTTGAGGGAAATAAATCGATTTCGTATCAATCCGACATTGACAAAGACGAAAACGAAGGGAATTTTATCCATAATTTTTATACGTTTTACTTAGTTTTGTAAGCACACAATACAGTTTCAGTTAGTTATCGTTTTTTTCTTTTAATTATAGTTTTTATTTATTTCAGTTAACGAAAATGTTTTCACAATTCTAGTTTTCGTCATTTCGTTAGTTTTTGTTAACGATAATAACCTTGGTTTGTATATATAAAAGTTGGTCTATATCTGGTCTAGATCTATAGTTTTCCATTTGTCTGGCCCTGGGATTCAAAAAAAAAAAAAAAAAAATCCCAATAAATAAATTTTCCATGTCATTGTGAGTATTTTTTTTTTTTTTTCCCATAAAATAACCACAAATAATGAGAGAATATCACACATCAACACCAAGCATTAAGTTAAAACTGTATGTGTTTTGGTTCTGACATTTGATTGATTGATTGATTGATTTCTTTATTTCGATGATGTAAATGACGATTTAAAAGCAGAAATGCAAATAAATGACACAACAAGAGAATGAGAACAAAACAAAACGGTAACTCAAAACTGCAACGTCTTAAACCTCCAAATTTACATGGTTGAAAAGTAGTAGGAGGAAGTATAAACTGATCTAATCCTACCCCTTCTTCATTTCAGTTTGGGTATTTCCTTTCTGCCGTGTCCCACCCTTGCGTTTTAGTGCCTTTGTACTGTCAGTGTCGCTAAATCCAGATTTAACTCACTCAGGCTCATACTTGAGCTCCATCTGGTCTATAAATGTCCTCCAATCTAATGTTTGCTTTACCAAGGTAACCAACCGCTACTGTGGACTTTGAAGAATTTCATCGACTGCAATAACAGAAAAGCCAATTAGAAGCAGCTTTTATTTGTATTATTCAGTTCTGGATGCCTGTCGGTGAAAAAATAACACTCCATGGAAACAAAAACCTGTGAAAACATGAGTCTGTAACAGTATATTTTAGATCATAACACTGAAATATTCCAAACATCAACTTTTGTTTCAAGGTAATTCTGTACATTTATTTCATTACTTTATATTTATTATAAAAGCTGTGAATTTTCATTAAGTATACGATAAAAAAAGTCACTTCTCTAATAAATTTGCTTGTTTTGTTTTTTTTCCTTGAAGCAAAACAAACACGTTAATACAGATATGATACCAGATATTTTACACGTGTGGTGAAGGTGAAGGGAAACATAACTAAGAAGAAACTAAATAAAAAGTAAGTAAAACAAACTTAAATTTTACAAATCTGGATGGTATGAGTCGTGTTGGGTAAGCACATCCAAGAATAAAATGTCATATAATTAATATTAACGCTTTCATGCATGAATGATGAGAGCTTTAGTCACGATTTTGAGCCAATTTCTCACTGAGTTACAACAATGTCCACTCAGCCGGACAGCACGGGGTTAACTTTTGAAGCAAAGAAATATGTATTTAATGAACCAATATTAGAAAATGATAGAATGTGGAAAAACTATGAAAGGAATTGTTTATGAAATCCCATATTATGAAATTTAATGATTTGGTTTACTATAAAATAATGCAAATGTCTGTGTACAAAGGATCTTCTCAACACGAGTCTAAATATGATTTGCGAGATGTTTGTAAATTTGTTGTGCAAAAAGCAAAAAAAAAAAAAAAAAAAAAGACAAAAAGAAGATGTACAGGGGCTGGACAAAATAATGGAAACACCTTCACCTCAAGATGATAATGCCCCAATCCATACAGCTAGAATTGTTAAAGAATGGCATGAGGAACATTCTGATGAAGTTGAGCATCTCGTATGGCCGGCACAGTCCCCCGACCTCAACATTATTGAGCATTTATGGTCAGTTTTAGAGATTCAAGTAAGACGTCGATTTCCACCGCCATCGTCTCTAAAAGAGTTGGAGGGTATTCTAACTGAAGAATGGCTTAAAATTCCTTTGGAAACAATTCACAAGTTGTATGAATCAATACCTCGGAGAATTGAGGCTGTAATTGCCGCAAAAGGCGGACCTACACCATATTAAATTATATTTTGTTGATTTTTTAAGGTGTTTCCATTATTTTGTCCAACCCCTGTATATCTGTTGTTGAAGTTAAACTATGGAATAAGGCCAGCATGGATTTAAGAATGTGTAGCCCGTTTTTGATACTTAAAAAAATGGTACGTAAGGCAATTTTTGAAGGATACAATTGTTAAGCTCTAACAAGTAATAGGTAAATTATTTATTTTTGAGTTTACATTAAATTACCATTAATTTAGTGGTTAAGTTTTCTATTTCTCTGGTTTATTTTCACCTTTTTATGTTTCGCTTGTTTGTTTGCTTGGATACATTGTTTTTTTTTTTTGTTTCTTTCTTTTTCCTATATTGGATGCTGGGTAGCTGAATTTTGTTCTGTAGGACAGGCATTAATATCAGCATTTTGCTTCTGCCTGTGCCTTTTCAGTCATTAACCTGTTGGTAATGTTTGTAATGTCTGAAGTGCTGTTGTTGACACTGGTTATTATGTGATGACTGAATAAAGAATTAAGAATCTAAAGAACCTAAATAAAAACATAATTAATGCCGCTAATCTGAAGTTTTCTCACATTTTAACAGTGGTTCTTACTCGCTTTATGGAAGCATTTTGCAAAAGTAATAATAATTTGTTGATGTATGGCATCTATTTTAGTGACATGTGATTCACTACAAACTTCTTCTAATATAAAATAAATATCTAGAATTTTTACCAATGATATTAATCCTTTGATATTACTTGATACTGCATATTCTTCTCTACCTTCAGAAGTGTCCTGCTATTGAAGGATTTACAACATATTCCTGGGATGTTCAGCCTTTTGGACTTCCTGTCGGCCATCTTGGTTATGAGTTAAATTAAATAATGAAGGAATTAGACTGTTTAATGCTGCTGAAATAATTGAATTTAAGAAAGTGAATGTGTTTTAACCACAGAGGAAGGCATTCAAAGTCTGTTTATCTCTACTTTTTTTTTTTTTTTCCTCACTTTGTGCAGTGATCTACACCTGGCTTTTCTGCCTCCGTCCATAATAATATACATTATGTAGACTAAATGTCGTCTAAAATTAGCGTTTATTCGCAACACAGTAGAGCAAACTATTACATGATCAAAAACAAATACATTTTAGCCAAAAAAAAAAAAAAAAAAAAAAAAAAAGGTCTCTGTTTTGAACGTCTGGGGTCACCAGAAATTTAACCCTAACCCATTTATTTATTTAATTTTACTCATAACCAAGATGGCTGACAGGAAGTCAGAAAGGCTGAACATCCCAGGAATATGTTGTAAATCCTTCGATATTACTTGATGCTGCATATTCTTCTCTACCTTCAGAAGTGTCCTGCTATTGAAGGATTTACAACATATTCCTGGGATGTTCAGCCTTTTGGACTTCCTGTCGGCCATCTTGGTTATGAGTTAAATTAAATAAATAAATGTGTTAGGGTTAAATTTCTGGTGACCCCAGACATTCAAAACAGAGATCTTTTGTTTGCTAAAATTTATTTGTTTTTGATCATGTCATAGTTTGCTGTACTATGTTGCGAATAAACGCTAATTTTAGACAACATTTAGTCTATATAATGTATATTAATTATGGACGGAGGCAGAAAAGCCAGGTGTAGATTACTGCACAAAGTGAGGAAAAAAAAAAGTAGAGAAAAACAGACTTCGAATGCCTTCCTCTGTGGTTAAAAACACTTTGACTTTCTTGAATTCAATTATTTCAGCAGCATAAAACAGTCTAATTCCTTCATTATTTAATATTTAATTTACAAAAGGTGCATCAACAGCTTAAGGAAAATGGAAATAGATGTTAAAAAACAGAAATGACGTGCCTGAACGCTGCATTTATAAAGTATACGACTGAGTTTTTAATTCCTGCGTAGATGTTTGTCGCGCTGTCACTTGAAGAAGGACTGTGAAAAGACAAACGAGCGGCGTTATTAATTAACTCTGACAGTGTTTGTGCACAAATCCAAACTCCCGACCATAAAGGGTCTCTGCAGAGCGACTGACGGCTGATCGGCTGTGAAATCGGAAACAGATGTCGCTTAAGATGACAGCGAAGAGGAAAAAACAGAAAAAAAAACCACAGAATTCCTCAGACTTTCTACAGTGGAAGGGATTCAGATAAAAAAAAAACAACAACAACAACAAGGAAGCACGGATGCAATTAAGGGAATCTGGGCGTACCCGACGTCTTCCCTGCTCTTCCTCATCGTTTTCCTCCCACTCCCACTCCCACTCTCTTGCCCTGCGGCCAGTCTTCCTCTGCTGCTTCGTCTCTTAAATGGCAGGACCCTAATAGAATAAATAAGGCGCCTATTTTTACCTGGTGGTTGGCAGGTGATCACACTTATACACAGCACGGAAGGATGGGGGATGGGGACGGCGTTGACACCTGACTCACTGGGGGACTGGGGGGGAGATCACGGAGACGGTATAGAAGGAGGCTTGGGATGTGGACAAAAGTATGTGGACATGTTGAATTCAGGTGTTTCTTTTCTAACAGGGGTCTGGGATACGAAACAATAATAATTAATGTCATAATATAGTTTGTTTTGTTTTTTTTAATCTTTTTATGAGCAATGTAACAGAGCATACAAAGGAGCATAAATACAATGCATTCATTATACATTGCCTTTTTATATCATTTTTCCCCATTCCCAATCCAACCCCAAGGCCCTCCGAGAAGGAGCAACAGCAGAAACAAGAACATCACAACAGTCTCTGAGCAGTAGAAAATCAAATAAGTACAAGCGGTATCAAATCTGTGGTGTACAAGAATATTAATTGAGCTAATGGAAATAAAAGAAAGAAAAAAAAAAAAAAAAAAATCATAGCTTCTAGATACCTGTGTTTATTTTTAAATATTAGACATTACCTAGATGTATCAAATGTGACAATAATTGGTAGACAGAACAAATTACAACAAAAAACAACAACACCTAAACAATAATAAAACAGAGTAGGGTGGAGGTGTGAGAGATCAATCTGAAGGCAGCGTTTGTAAAGATTGAAAGTAATCTAAAAAAGATTGCCATTTATTAAAGAATTCAGTTGAGGAGCCTTGTAGTGAGAGTCTAATCTTTTCTAATTTAAGAAAAAACATAACATCATAATATAGTTTTATATTGGGATAAATATCATTACATTGGTTGGTTTGGTTTAAATTGATTTTTTTTTTAATCCATGACTATGACTTTAAATGTTATACCTCTAAATTTCCCCTCCAAAAAAGTGCTCTGACTATAAATAAGGAAGGAAATATTAATGTTTTTATCTCCACTCATCATGAACAGGACATGTTACAGCTGTAAACATGATGTGTCCCAATATTTATGTCCATATAATATGTAAACATCGATATTTCCTTAAAGATAACAATTTAATCAAAAGAAAACTGACATATGAAGACATACAAGAATCAAATGATGGCATTTGGAGACGGAACGTACACAGTGAAAGAATTCTGATGAAATGAGACGCACCTTGTGTTTTTGTCATTTTTCCTCGCATATGTCCTTCATACACTATATGGACAAAAGTATGTGGACACGTTGAATTCAGATGTTTGTTTTCTAACAGGGGTCTGGGATACAAGACAATAATAATAAATGTCAAAATATAGTTTTATATTGGGATAAATATTATTACATTGGTTAGTTTGGTTTAATCCTTTAACCCCTGACGTGTTTGTGGTGAGTGTTCTGAATGTATGATTTATTTTAAATATTCATAAGAATTCGACTGTTTTCTCAATAGGAAAAATTTAAAAACGTGTTGATAGAATAACACCCCCCCGCTGCCTGTGTAATGGGGGGTTTCGGCTTTTTTTTTAAACACTTTTTTTTTTTTTTTTTTTACTGTTGTCTGCAGTGTCGTCTTGATTTTACTTCATTTGTATTTTATTTTTACAACCGAATTTTGACCGTGCAACTGCATTTTGGAAAATATCGCATTAAACTTTAAGGAAATATTGATGTTTTTCTCTCAAATCATCATGAACAGGACATGTTACAGCTGTAGACATGATGTGTCCCAATATTTATGACCATATCATTTATAATCATCAATATTTCCTTAAAGTTTAATGGGGGATTTTCCTTCCTCAGTGAGATATGAAGGAAGTAGATGGTTAGTTGTGGTAGAAAATGATTATTTACAGTCAGAACATGAAAAATATTTTAGAAATTTAGAGGAAGAGCATTTAAAATAATAGTCATGGATAAAAAAAAATAAAATAAAATAAGAAATAAAAAACATCTCTGAGGCATTTTAGAAGCAAAGATAAAAAATTTAGACCAAACTACCCAATGTAATGATATTTATCCCAAAATAAAACTATATTATGATATTTGTTATTATTATTTTGTATCCCAGACCCCTGTTAAAAAAGAAACACCCGAATTCAACGTGTCCACAGACTTTTGTCCACATAGCGTTGTACTACAGATGCATGCTATGGAGCCCACAGCGGTTTCACAGAGGTCCATTTATCACAGACGCACCTATGTGAAATTTCCTGTCTGCAGGAGTTATTTCCAATTTGATCTGACATTTAACAATTTAACAAGCTCCATAATGTCACCTTTGGGTGTTTTTGAGGCGTATTCACATTTTAATTGCTGCTGGAGTGTTTTGACAGAACTCCAAAGCATCTCATTATTTTGAAGCTGTTTTGAGGCAAACCGGTCTTTGCGAATTTCCCGTGTGACAGGTCACTCAGCGAACGAGCGACGAGCAAAGCTAAAATAAGGCCGTCTGCGTTTTCTGGGAGCATTTTTAGACGGCGTCGTCGCTGTGTTTTCCCAAGTTCACAGACAGTTCTTAAACAGTTTCCCAGAAAGCCCACACAGCTCATGGTATCTGACAACATTTTCCCATAAACAGTAAGAACATTTTATATGAATAAAGAGGAGCTGCGGCGCTATCACTGATGAAAGTTTATAAAGAGAAAGTCTGAAGAATAAAGACTGAAACAAACCTGTCTAATGAGGACGAGGAGGATGGAGAAATCATATGAAGGTCGTTCAGGTCATCTGTCAGTTTTTTTCCGTCCTTATTTTCTGTATAAGTTACAGACTGAACTGTGCCTTTATTGTCATCGTGTGTTCAGTGACATTATTAGTAAAACTCCAGTCAGTGCAATCATATGAATTTAAAAAAAAAAACAATACATAAGTAAATAAGAATGGAGCGAATATAAAATCACAAAAACTAAAAAAGTTAAATAAGAAAATCGGATGTAAAATTGAATAAAAAGTAAAATAAGAACAGAACTAAAGGTAGAATAAAATAAAAATACATATAAAATATGAACAGACACAATATTAACACTATTAACAGTATGTATAACTATGAATATTAACAATATTAACAATTGTAATAGTGTGTATATCTACAAATATTAACAATATTAACAGTATGTATATCTACGAATATCAACAATATTAACAATTGTAATAATATGTATATCTACAAATATTAACAATATTAACAATTGTAATAGTGTGTATATCTACAAATATTAACAATATTAACAGTATGTATATCTACGAATATCAACAATATTAACAATTGTAATAGTATGTATATCTACAAATATTAACAATATTAACTGTATGTATATCTACGATTATTAACAATATTAACAGCATAAATATATCTACAAATGTTAATATTAACAATATTAACTGTATTTATATCTACAAATATTTACAGTACATACAGTATGTATATCTATGGATAGCAGTGTATCTATTTACAATTATTAACAATACTAACAATATTAACGGTATCTATATCTACAATTATTAACAATATGAACAGTATGTATATCTACAAATATCAACAATATTAACAATATGTAAATCTACAAATATTAACAATATGTAAATCTACAAATATTAACAATATTAACAACATGTATAACTATGAATATTAACAATATTAACAATTTTAATAGTATGTATATCTACAAATATTAACAATATTAACAATATGTAAATCTACAAATATTAACAATATGTAAATCTACAAATATTAACAATATTAACAACATGTATAACTATGAATATTAACAATATTAATAGTATGTTTATCTACAAATATCAACAATATTAACAATTTTAATAGTATGTATATCTGTGAGTATTAACAATATTAACATTACATCCATCTACAATTATTAACAATATTAACAGCATAAATATATCTACATATGTTAACAATATTAACAATATTAACTGTATTTATATCTACAAATATTTACAGTACATACAGTATGTATGTCTATGGATAGCAGTATATCTATTTACAGTTATTAACAACACTAACAATATTGACGGTATCTATATCTACAATTATTAACAATATGAACAGTATGTATATCTATAAAAATAGTGCATTTCTGTTGAATAAATACTTTATTATTATTGACAGGACAGTGGATTATTTCATAAACTGGTTGGCTGAAGCTGTTGTTCCGTCTCCAGTCCAACTGTTCCATCAAACCCTTTTCCTTGATGTAATAAAAGTGCGACGACACGCTCGGCGCTGCTCGGACTTCCCGGCTGCCGCTGTCTGATCTGTGGCGTGGTAATTGAGGTCATGTCTCTGACAATAGGAAACTCATATCGCAACCCGGCGCGGGGGGAGAAAAGTGCTATTAATCACCCAGACAAGGCATGAGGGCCGGGCCTGCACGCAAACACACACCCTGAGTGACCGCGCTTAATGAGCTATGGCCGCATCTGCGCAAACATGACGTGATACAGCGCAGATAGGCGGCGTCTGTGGATGAGACTGTGTTGTTTTCCACTTCCTGGGTCATTAGGAAACAACTGGTGTAAGTCTTCAATTAACTTTACAGACCGTGGCGCTGCTATGTGCCGCTTCCACCCACTGAGATCCAGTCTGCTGACTTACAATCCGCAGGCCACGCACGCTCGCCACCAAAATATCACCGTTTCTGGGACTGGTTTTATTGATTTTGCATTAAAGTGAAATTCGACACCGGAGCAGCGGTTGTTTTAAGTAACGAACGCAATTTTCTGTTTATGAGAATACACAAACACTTACGCCCGTATGTTCTCTCCTGCCGTCTACACCATATTTGATTACAGGAAGGAGATTTCATTCCAAGTATGTGACGTTACAGAACCCAGAAATATGAAAGTTATACCGATTAAAAGACAAGAACCGCTTGAATGTCACCAAATTCTGTGGAGTACGATTCGTATGCGATTATATGGACAAAAGTATGTGGACACGTTGACTTCAGGTGTTTCTTTTCAAACAAAACAATAATAACAAATGTCATAATATCGTTTTATATTGGGATAAATATCATTGCACTGGTTTTTAATTTTGTTTAAATTGTTATATTTGCTTCAAAAATGCCTCAGAGATGGTTTTCACTTAATTTCTCTTAACAGTGATTTTTTTTTTTTTTTCCATGACTGTGATTTTAAATGTTCTACCTCTAACCCCCCCCCCCGCCCCCAAAAAAAGTGCTTTGACTGTAAATAATGAATAAAATATTGATGTTTTTATCTCAAATCATTCTGAACAGGACATTGTACACCGGTACACATGATGTGTCCCAATATTTATGTCCATATAGTTTATAGTGATCAATATCTCCTTAAAGATCGCAATTTAAACAAAAGAAAACTGACATATGAAGACACATACATGCAAATTAAGAATCTAATGACGGCATTTGGAGAGGGAACGTATACAGTGACGGAATTCGGATGAAATGAGATGCACCTTGTTTTTTTTGTCATTTTATCCCTTGTAAGTATCTTTTATACATTATATGGACAAAAGTATCGGGACACGTTGAATTCAGGTGTTTCTTTTAAAAAAACAATAATAGCAAATGTCAAAATATGGTTTTATATTGAGATAAATGATAAAATATTGATGTTTTTATCTGAAATCATCGTGCAGAAACTGGTTGATACAAACACTGTATCATACGTATGTGACAAAACAATTCAAAATGAATTGTTGCACAGTTCCCTTTTTTTTTTTTTTTTTAATATGTATACAAAAACAAAAGGAAACAAACCCAAAAACAACTACACCAACCTTCTCCATTAACACACACACACACACACACACACACACACACACACACAAGGAAAGAGAAAGACCAATAATATTTGGCGCTGACAATAAAGCTAATTCTATTCTATTCTATTCTATTCTATTCTATTCTACTGTGTCGTATTCTCTTCTATTTTGTTGTATTGTATTCTACTCTATTGTATTTAATTCTATTCTATTCTATTCTATTCTACTGTGTCATATTCTCTTCTATTTTGTTGTATTGTATTGTATCGTATTGTATTGTATTGTATTCTACTCTATTGTATTCAATTCAATTCAATTCTATTCTATTCTTTTCTATTCTATTCTATTCTATCCTATGCTACTGTATTATATTCTCTTCTATTGTATTATAATGTATTCTATTCTATTCTACTCTATTGTATTCTATTTTATTTTATTCTATTCTGATATTTATCATTATTGTTTCATATCCTAGACCCCTGTTAGAAAAGAAACACCTGACTTCAACTTTTGTACATGTAGTTTCTAACCCACAAATCTGAAATTAACACTGATTAAGAGCTGCCTCAATGCCACCAACTTCTGTGCAGTTCTTCACCGACGCGGCTAAAAGTATCTTGTTATGAACTAAAAAAAAACCAAAACACACAATCTCCATCTTTCTCTGTGCTCTCTTGCTGTTTGGAGTCAAACCCAGTATTGGACTCCTGGTAGGAGTTGCTGTAGATGATAAGGCGGTTTCGTGCTGAATATGGAGTTAAGGCACAGTCGGGCAGATCTCGTATTTAGAGCAAAGGGTGAGGACATGGATCATCAAACTCTCCTGTGAGCTCATTACTCCCTCCAAAAGGCCAGGTCGTTTCCAAGAAGCCGGCAAGAGATTAAGAAATATGACTCTGATTTCAACTTTTTGCCAGTGAAATCTATTTGGTTCCTGTAAAACGGATGGCGCTGGGCCGGCCTCAAACCGTTACCACATAGATTGAATCTTTGCAGATCTTCACGGGCCTGTGTAATCACCGCGCTCCCTCACTCCCTCCGACAGAGAAATGGTTTGTGCAGAGATTTTGCACAAGCTCTGACAATCTGATTTGGAGTCCCACATGGAGCAAATCGGATGTTTTCATTGTTGCTTCGACACTGGAAACAAGAATAAAGGCTGGAAACAAATATGGCCTCCATCCGTCATCCTCCAGTCCAATACAAACGAGCAAAAGACCGAGTACAGGAGGAGGGAGGGAGGGAGGGAGAGGAGGGGGAGGAGGAGGGGGAGGAGGAGGGAGAAAGAGGAGGGGGAAGAGAAGGAGGAGGGAGAGAAAGAGAAAGAAGAGGAGGGAGAGGAGGAGGAGGAGAAGGGAGGGAGGAAGAGGAGGAGGAAGAGGAAGAGAAGGAGGAGAGAGAGGAAGAGACAGAAGAGGAGGAGGAAGAGGAGGAGGGAGAGAGGAAGAGGAGGAGGGGGAGGAGGAGGAGGAGGAAGAGAAGAAGGAGGAGGAGGAGAAGGAGGAGAGAGAGGAAGATACAGAAGAGGAGGGAGAGGAGGAGGAGGAAGATGAGGAGGAGGAGGGGGAGGAGGAGGAAGTGAAGGAGGAGGAGAAGGAGGAAGGAGAGGAAGAGGAGGAAGGGAAGGAGGGAGAGGAAGAGGAGGAAGAGAAGGAGGAGGGAGAGGAAGAGGAGGAGGGAGGGAAGAAGAGGAGGAAGGGGAGGAGGAGGAAGAGGAGGAGGGAGGGAGAGGAAAAGAGAGAAGAGGAGGAAGAGGAGGGAGAGGAGGGAGGGAGGAAGGAAGAGGAGGAGGAGGAAGAAGAGGAGGAAGAGGGGAAGGAAGAAGAAGAGGAGGAGGGAGTGGAGGAGAAAGAGGAAGAAGAAGAGGAAGAGGAGGGGAAGGAAGAAGAGGGGAGGAAGAGAACGAAGAGGAACGGGGGAGGAAGAGGAGGAGGACGACAATGAGATGATGATGATGATGATGATGATGATGAAGACATATGTGTTCTTCCATATGTGTGTACACTGTGGTACTTTTTCTACATGTGTGTGTACACTGTGGTACTTTTCTACTCTGTTCTTCTGCGTGTGTGTACACTGTGGTACTTTTCTACTCTGTTCTTCTATATGTGTGTGTACACTGTGGTACTTTTCTACTCTGTTCTTCTATATATGTGTGTATACACTGTGGTACTTTTTCTACTCTGTTCTTCTATATATGTGTGTGTACACTGTGGTACTTTTTCTACATGTGTGTGTACACTGTGGTACTTTTCTACTCTGTTCTTCTATATGTGTGTGTACACTGTGGTACTTTTCTACTCTGTTCTTCTATATGTGTGTGTACACTGTGGTACTTTTCTACTCTGTTCTTCTACATGTGTGTGTACACTGTGGTACTTTTCTACTCTGTTCTTCTATATATGTGTGTATACACTGTGGTACTTTTTCTACTCTGTTCTTCTATATATGTGTGTGTACACTGTGGTACTTTTTCTACATGTGTGTGTACACTGTGGTACTTTTCTACTCTGTTCTTCTATATATGTGTGTATACACTGTGGTACTTTTTCTACTCTGTTCTTCTATATATGTGTGTGTACACTGTGGTACTTTTTCTACATGTGTGTGTACACTGTGGTACTTTTCTACTCTGTTCTTCTATATATGTGTGTATAAACTGTGGTACTTTTTCTACTCTGTTCTTCTATATATGTGTGTGTACACTGTGGTACTTTTTCTATGTGTGTGTACACTGTGGTACTTTTTCTACTCTGTTCTTCTATATGTGTGTGTACACTGTGGTACTTTTTCTACTCTGTTCTTCTATATGTGTGTGTGTACACTGTGGTACTTTTTCTACATGTGTGTGTACACTGTGGTACTTTTCTACTCTGTTCTTCTATATATGTGTGTATAAACTGTGGTACTTTTTCTACTCTGTTCTTCTATATATGTGTGTGTACACTGTGGTACTTTTTCTATGTGTGTGTACACTGTGGTACTTTTTCTACTCTGTTCTTCTATATGTGTGTGTAGACTGTGGTACTTTTTCTACTCTGCTCTTCTATATGTGTGTGTACACTGTGGTACTTTTTCTACTCTGTTCTTCTATATGTGTGTGTACACTGTGGTACTTTTTCTACTCTGTTCTTCTATATGTGTGTGTACACTGTGGTACTTTGTCTGTGTGTACAGTAAACTACTTTCTCCTCAGTTTCTGTAGAAAACTTGTGACAAAGCGCTGTCATTTATCTCCAACGAATAAAAGAAAAAGTTATTAAAAGAACTCACATCATATTTTTCAATTGCGCTGAATCGTTTAGCAATGTCTGCCTCGGCGTGTCAGCAGCGAAAAATGAAGAGTAATTCACTTTTCATGAGGACGGGTAGAACTCCGTCATCTAATCCCATCTGTCAGCGAGCGGAGCGGCGCTGCAGGGGCGTCCTTGGACCGAACACAGGAGGAGGAAACGGGACGGAGGCGAACAAAAGGAAAGAACCGCACATTCAGACGACACAGGTGGAACAGAGGGAACGGACCTGTGCTGTCACTTCTGTATAAACTAACACAGGGAACGAAGACACGGAACAGAGGTGCACGTCTGCTGGACTGTTCATTATATATGTGGACAGAAGTAAGTGGACACGTTAAATTCAGCTGATTCTGTTCTAACAAAACAATAACAGCTAATGTTATAAAATAGTTTCATATCGGGATAAATGTCATTGTCGTCAACCATCTACTCTCATCACATCTCACTGTGGAAGAAAAATCTTTGATTGAACTTTAAATATTGATGTTTTTATCTTAAATCATCATCAACAGGACATCTTACAGCTGTAGACATGTGTCCCAATACTTTTGTCCGTATAGTTTAGAAACATCAATATTTCCTTAAAGTCTAATATGAGATTTTTCTTCCCCAGTGAGATGTGATGAAAGTAGATGGTTAGTTGTGGGAGAAATTAATTCTTTACAGTCAGAGCACGAAAAATATTTAGAAATTTTGAGGTAGAACATTTAAAAATGTATCTAAAAATAATGTATGAAAATAAGTAAAAATAGAAATAAAATTAAAAAATAAACGGCATATTTAAAGACATGAATTGACATTCCTTTGACCTTTTAAGGTCACTCAAGGTCAAAGGTCATGGCACCAAATGAAAGCCCATATGTGACTTCCTATCTATTGCCAATAGTAATTATATCAATATCTTCAACTGTTTTCATATTATAGCACTTTGAAATGTGTCCCATTATAAACCAGTGGGATTTTAAAAACTTCAAAAATTCATTAAAATTTTTCAAAAACCAATATTTCCCAATTCTTTAAGACTGACCTCATGAAATTGCATTTTATGTGATGACAGTTTATTGCATTTGGTGTGCTATATGTGCACATTTTCATCCTTTTGCATGTTATTCAACGCCATTTGATGGGGTGTCAATGCACTAGCCGCTAATCGCTAACCCTAAACCTAACCACTAATCGTGCTAGCTGCTAATCAGGTTTTTTTTTTTTTTTTTTTAATGTGTGTGTGTGTGTGTGTGTGTGTGCGCGTGTGAGTGCAGGTGTAGTGTTCTTGTTCTGACATCACATATATTAGATACAATATGTGACTTTTTTATATTGTCACTGTTGTAATTTCAGTACAAAGAATTTAATAAATAAATAAATAAATGAATAAATAAAAAAATCATTATCATATTTGAGCATTAAGACCTGATGTATCAAATATGATACAAAATTGAAACTCATACATGGAAATTGATATTTGAAAAAAATGGTTTTGGTTGTCCAGAAGGACCAATAAAGGCTCCAGTTCCAAAGAACTGGAATTTTTTATCAATGATTTAATGGTTCAGGCTTTACAGGGTTAAACCAAACTAATTTACACAATGTATATTTATCCCAATACACAACTATTATGACATTTGTTATTATTGATTTGTTAGAATAGAAACACCTGAATTCAACGTGTCCACATACTTTTGTCCACATGCGGTGTACGCTGGGGTTGGGTCTTTGATCGTTCATTTAGGCAGAAATACTTCAAATAGTCCTCGAGTCGTTTGCCTTAATTGCTTGTGATATAATGATGCTGATTATGATGCGAACGCGCCTGTGATGTATAGCGTGCGTCGTCGTTTAATGTGCCTCTCAAACAGATGGTGAAAGCGTCGTGGCATTCCATCCTGTACTTCCACACGTGTACCGCAGACAGAACAGATGCAACATGCCAACATGACTCAATCTGCTCTAAACAGAAACTATGGATGAAAGCGTGGATCTGTCATTAGCATTTCACCCAGCCGTCGTTGACACACATAATTGTTACATAGCTGCGTCTGATGTACGTGAATGAGTTCTACTTTGAACAAGGCCCCTGGAAAAGCAGCGGTAAAGGTCGGTCTGTTCTCTGGGTTTGTGTCGCTGTATCAGGGGTGTCAAACATACGGCACACGGCCCAAAACTGGCCCCCCCCAAAGGGGTCAATGTGGACCACAGGAGGAAGTTACAAAAGACTCTGACAATCAAGGTATTTTTTATCAGAAAGTTAAATTCTATTTTTTTTTTAAATTTAAGGTGCCTTTTAAGGTAAGGTAAGAAAAAGAAAAGAAAAGATAAGATAAGATAAGATAAGATAAGATAAGATAAGATAAGATAAGATAAGATAAGATAAGATAAGATAAGATAAGGTAAGATAAGATAAGATAAAGAAAGATAAGATAAGATAAGATAAGATAAGATAAGATAAGATAAGATAAGATAAGATAAGATAAGATAAGATAAGATAAGATAAGATAAGATAAGATAAGATAAGAGTTTATTGAGTCCATCATGGGGAAATTACACAGTTGACATCAGTAAATCCAAAAATAAATCGCAGAGATGACAGAAAAGAGAATATATACACTAGTGAAATATAAAATATGAACGGAAAAAAGAAAAATATGCTATTTATGCAAATATTTATATAAATTTGATTTTAAAATATAATAAGCCATATTTATACTATATTTACACATGCATGTGCTGACGGCTGTGTGAAAGAATGACCTGTGGTTTATTAAATGTGTGTATCTGTAGATCTACTGTGACCTGTAATGTACATGGACATGTAGAAATGATCAACTGAGGCAGAATATTGTAGAAAAAAACAAAAAAAAAACAAAAAAAGCACTATTTGTCTTAAGAATTTTCAGGTGTAGGTTCATGGAAGTTGAGGTTATTCATATTTTTTGTTTAAGGATAGTTTGTAAATGTAGATATGTTCAAACTATAATACTTTTTTCCACTAATTATAATTATAACTCCACTATTTTTAAGATATTATATTATTATGTTACTGGCCCCGCCCACTTCAGCTCAAACCTGAACTAAAATGACTGACAGCTCTGACAGATCATCTTAAGCTCCAGGTTACAGGATTCAGGTGGATTCAGGTGGATGAATTACAGAAATGGAATCTACTGATGTTTTCATGACTCAACAGTGAGTTGTGTCTGTACAGACGGAGCAGGTCACCTTCACACAGTCCATGTTTGTACAGTAGATCCCAACACACTTCCTCTTCTATTGTTCTTGTTCGTAACAGATGGCTTCTGACGGTAAGGTGAATACAGTCACCTACCATGATGGAATATGGACTGCACTTAGAATTTGTCAGACTAAACGAGGGGGAGACGTGTTTTCAGTGTCGCAATCTGCAGATTTACCACGAGATGTCATTAAAAACATCAAATTTATGATTTTTTTAATTTTTATTTATTTATTTATTAATTTAAAAAAATAAATAAATAAATAATTATGATTTTTTAAGATGTTTTTCAAGGCTTTTGGGAAATTTCAGAACTTCCATTCACAACATGCATAAAAATGCACTGAAATTCACATAAAAATATGCCAAATTACACATAAACTATGGTAAACTAAACTAAAATGTGTTAAATTCTACAAAAAAGCATGCTAAAATACACAAAATATACACCAAAATGTAAAAAAAATAAAAATAAAAATACACTTAAAATATAGTAAAATACAATAAAATATGTTAAAATTAAAAAAAAAAAAAACATGCTACAATACACTCAAATATGTTGATACACACTAAAATATACAAACAATATGGTAAAATACACTATAATATGCTAAAATACACAAAATTATGCAAAAGAAATGCTAAAATACACTCAAGTATGCTAAATACACAAAAAAATGTAAAAGTAAAATATACTCAAATTTACCAAAGAACATGCTAAAATATATTCAACTATGCTTAAATACACTCAAATATACAAAACAGTATGCTAAAATACACTCAAATATGCTAAAATACACAAAAAATGTAAAATATACTCAAATATACCAAAGAATATGCTAAAATGCACCCAACTACGCTAAAATACACTCAAATATACAAAACAGTATGCTAAAATACACTCAAATATGCAAAAGAAATGCTAAAATACACTCAAATATGCTAAAATACACAAAAAAAATGTAAAATATACTCAAATATACCAAAGAATATGCTAAAATGCACCCAACTATGCTAAAATACACTCAGATATACAAAACAGTATGCTAAAATACACTCAAATATGCAAAAGAAATGCTAAAATACACTCAAATATGCTAAAATACACCCAAAAAAAGTAAAATATACTCAAATATACCAAAGAATATGCTAAAATACACCCAACTATGCTAAAATACACTCAGCTATCCCCCTAAAAATGCTAAAATACGCTTAAATATGCTAAATACACAATCAGGATATCCGCATTTTAAGATTATACTTTTTAAGGATCCTTGAAATATAAGACACTGTTCCTTTATTACAGATTAGGACAGAATCACTGGTAAGTTTAAGTGGGTTACCATGGTAACACAGGTCTCAGTTGTACTTTTAGTTGTTTTACTTTTAGTGCCGTCTTTCTGCATGTGTGTTTGTGATCATATATTATGTACTCACAAACAACCAGAGCCAAGATGACCAAAGTCAGCATTAATGTTGTTGGAAAGTCATTAATTATGGAGTCAAAAGGTCAAAGTTCAAGGTCACAGGATCGAATTAGTTTAAACCCCTGAACAAGCATAAGATAATACGGTGATTCAGACTCATATACATGTATTATCTACTGTGTGTATGTGTTTATACGGACAAAAATAACAGTTTATACACATTCTATCTAATAAAAGTCTCATATAAAGGACATAAATATTCTAAACGTGTACCAGATGTGGGTCAGTGCCTCTTCTGAGAACACTCTATTTATTCTAATTTCATCGAATGTTGCCGTTCTAAGTTCTAATTAGCCTGAGGTTCTCCAAAAAAAAAAAAACAATTCCTGCCTCCGTGCCTTTTTGTTAAACAGATCTGCTCCAGAATTTAAGGGTTTCGTCCTTGGCCCATATTCTATCTTTCAGCCAAGTTTCAGAAAAATCAGAACAGTATTTTTTTTTTTATAATAACCTACTGACACAGACGAACAAATAGGAATAATCAGGTAATCTGTTTAAAAGAGGGAACAAACAGAGGAACTACGGCGTTTATGCAGAATTATGTTCTTTAAGTGTATTTTTATAACACGCAGAAGATGTTTTTTGCAAAGTGATGTCATAAAATATACAGTAAATCACACAATATATTCAAGAAAAGGAGAATACGTAGGCTACAGTTTTATTAGAGGTTAGTTTTAGTGATATTAGGGATCTGGTGAGAAAATTGAGCCAAGAAAATTAGACAAAAATACTCTGTGATAAATAATCCAAAAATCTGGAATTTGAAAATAATTTGTAAACCATTAAGAGTAAAAATTGTGTTGTTTGTCTAAGCAATGTGATCTTTGTAACCCCTTGACCTCATGACCTGTTTGTTTTGTTTTTTGTTTTTGAATCTGTAAAAAAAAAACAACTTTTGCACGCACTTTCTTGTAATGGGGGTCAAGTCACGCGGTTATGTAGGGAGTGCCCGACTACATTTTATACTGTAATTCAAAAAGTATTTAAGATAGAGACAAAAATAATACATCATTTTAAAGGTATTAACTAATACTTGAAGCTCATAAAAAGAAACAAAAGATATAGTGCTATCTTTTGCCGTAAAAATCTGAAAAACTGCACAATTATGTAGGGAACAAAAATTGACATCTAAATTTTCCTTTTTTTCTAAATGTTTTAAAAGTGCAGTTGCAAGTGTCTCCTAACTATGCAAATTTGCTGAGATGTTCTTTAAGGTGTCTATTTTGATAAACCATGGATGCATTTTTTATTATTTTAAATATAAAATGAAAAGTGAAATTCCCTACATAACCGGCACCATCTGATATTAAAATGCTTAAAAAAAGCAATTCACACCAATTTTTCAGACAAAATGATTTTTATAATGATAAAAGGATGTATAAAAGGTCATATTGAAAATAGAAATATATGATTGAGATTTCAAATTATAGCAGTGATAAGTTCTGTTATTATTCATTCTTAAAGAACTTTCCGAGGGACTGAATTTAGCTCATATAAAAAGTTCCGTAATTTTCTTGAAAATCCTTTTTTGGCAAAAAATTTTAATGGATTTAGCAACTTAAGATGTTATACAGGGTGAGGAAGCAAAATTTACAATGAACATTTAGTTGTTTTTTCTCAGCAGGCACTACGTCAATTGTTTTGAAACCAAACATATATTGATGTCATAATCAGACCTAACACTATTATCCATACCTTTTCACAAACTTTTGCCCATATGAGTAATCAGGAAAGCAAACGTCAAAGAGTGTGTGATTTGCTGAATGCACTCGTCACACCAAAGGAGATTTCAAAAATAGTTGGAGTGTCCATAAAGACTGTTTATAATGGAAAGAAGAGAATGACTATGAGCAAAACTATTACGAGAAAGTCTGGAAGATACTATTAAAGAAGAATGGGAGAAGTTGTCACCCGAATATTTGAGCAACACTTGCGCAAGTTTCAGGAAGCGTGTGAAGGCAGTTATTGAGAAAGAAGGAGGACACATAGAATAAAAACATTTTCTATTATGTACATTTTCTTGTGGCAAATAAATTCTCATGACTTTCAATAAACTA
>NC_043973.1:46818140-46825640 GCF_902148855.1 Sphaeramia orbicularis
GTCTCGTACCTTATTAGTAATAACACATTTCTTTGACAGGATCCAAGTGTTTTTCCTTTTTTATTTGATGGTGTTTGCATCACGGTGTCCTTACATGACTCAGAGCTCATCGTTTATGCATGTGAGCTCCTGCACATGCACATAAAAGCCTTCGACGGGTACATATGTTTCCCCTCCCACTTCGTACACACAGGCTGATGATTTGCATACGGTCGTGTTTGTGTTATTTACAAGAAAAGCTCCACCATATGTTTAACAGGCCAGTGTTTGAAGACATGATTATAACATCTGTACATCAGCTATCACCGTCAGAGGATGATAATTAGCACTTAACAGGAGCTAATATCTATATGAAAAGAAAATTATTGTTATTCTGACATGTTGGTACATCTGAGGTATTTATTAGGAGTCGAGAATGATAATGTCCAATTGTTCAGCAACAAACCTTAATAATAATAATAATAATAATAATAATAATAATAATAATAATAATGATAATAATAAAGTAATAATAATAAAGTAATAATAATAAAGTAATAATAATAATAATAATAATAATAATTTTAAATATATGCGATGTGATTTTGGTAGAAACAAAAATATATATATTATTAATTCAGAAAACTCTCCTGTTAACCTATAAAGTCATCAGTGCAAATGAATTAATTATTAGAAAACAATTAACAATTGTACTTACACAATTATTTTATTGATTTTTAAGTATACAGATTATAGATAGTAAATATACAGTTTAGAATCGCAGCCATGCAACTTTTTTTTTTTTTTAATTTTACGTTGTATAAATGTCTTTTATCTGTAATATAGACATAGTTATTTTTGTATATTTTAATAGTATTTAATAGTGTTTCAGTAGTATATGTATATTTAATATTTGATCTTGTATTTTTTTTTACATCAAATTTTTTCAGTATTTTCTGTGATATTTTTATAGTTGTATTTTTTTGCCCTTTAACTCTGCTGCTGAACAGAAACACAACTGATAATTAGATTTTCATTGGTCCTGTAACAGTGACAATAAAGAACTATTCTATTCTATTCTATTCTATTCCATTCTATTCTGTCACTTTTGTCACTTACTGTCAGTAATTATCATGATAAATATCAAATCAATATTTATTTTCATTTCTTTCTGTGTGACAAAGACAGTTACTTGTAGTTAAAATGATTATTTATGGTCAATTAGTGACAAATGATTACATTTAAAACAATTGTAAGTGAAGGAAGTCAATGCTGAGTAAAATTAAATTGGGTAAACGCAAAAAGAAAAGTGTTTTGGATGACACTATAAAGAAAAAACATCCTTATGTACAAAGTAAAACATTTATTGCACTGATATTTATCATAATATTAAACTGTGATGTTTGTCATGAGTGTTTGTAACGCAGAAAGAATGAACAAAACAAACACATGAAAGAAAGAACGAGGGAAACAATGAACTAAAGAATAAACAAATGACTGAAGGAAAGAAAAAGAAAGAATCAATGAAAGCATGAACAAACAAAAGAAAGAATGAAGGAAAGAAAGAACAAACGAAAGAAAAATGAAGGAAAGAAAGAAACGAAAGAAAGAACAAGAGAGACAAAGAAATAATGAACAAAATAAACAGAGAAAAAATGAACGAAAGAAAGAATGAGAGAAAGAAACAATGAACAAAAGAATATACAAATGAACGAAGGAACGAACGAAAGAAAGAACGAACAAACGAAAGAAAGAACGAGAAAGAAACAATGAACAAATGATAAACGAATGAAAAATTATACAAATGAAAGAAAGAACGAAAGAAGCAATGAACTAAAGAACAAACAAATGAACGAAGGAAGGAAAGAACGAAAGAAAGAACGAGAAAAACAAAATGAACAAAATAAACAAATGAAAGAAAAAATGAACGAAAGAAAGAGCGAGAGAGAAAGAAACAATGAACAAAAGAATAAACGAACAAACGAAAGAACGAACGAATGAAAGAAAGAATGAACAAACAAAAGAAAGAACGAGAAAGAAACAACAAACGAATGATAAACGAATGAAAGAATAAACAAATGAAAGAAAGAACGAAAGAAAAAAGCAAAGAATTAATATATTTCACCTATTTCTATTTCTGTGGATTCGATTTTAGATTTCTGCATTTTCAGAATAACTGATTTCAAGGTTGACGGAGGCTTTATTTATTCAATATTTTAATCATTAATCTATCTATCTATCTATCTATAGCTACCATATTGATATCTCTAACCATTTCTATGTCATAAACCATCAAAATATGGACCATTATAAATAAAGGCACATTTGTAAGATTTCAAAATTCAAAACTCAAAATTTTGTCAAAACTGTGACCAAACTTTGTAGACATTGTCCCAAAAATATAAAATTTGAAATTAATCTGACCAGTAATAATAATAATAATAATAATCATAAACTTTATTTGAATAGCACCTTTCGTACAGAAATTGTAGCCCAAAGTGCTTCACATTGATTGAAAAAATACAATATTAAAATACATTAAGATTTGATTATACATCAAGAAATAAAATGAAATTTGAGAAAAATACAATGAAATAAAAATAAAAATAAAAGCAGCGCACATTAAAATATTTGATTATGCATAGAATTTTTGAAGTGCAAGAAATAAGATGAAATTTGAAATACAATAAAATAAAAAATAAAAACAGAAATACAATAAAATAAAATAAAAATAAAAACCACACATTCCTGGTTCCTGAATTGTGACCCCATTTTTATCTCCTTTCAAAGGCTAATGAGAATAAAAATGTTTTTAATTTGGTTTTAAATATATTCAGTGAACTGGCTTCTCTCATGTCTTTTGGAATTGTATTCCATAACTTTGGTGCATAGTTAGTAAAGGCTGCGTCCCCCATTTTCTTCGTAATATTTCTGGGAGTCGCTAGTAACCCTGCGTTTGATGACCTCAGTGTTCTAGTTTGTACATAATCGATCAGTGAGTTTGCAATCTAACTTGGTCCGGTTCCATTTAGAGCTTTATACGTGAGGAGGAGTATCTTAAAATCAATTCTGTAGGTTACCGGTAGCCAGTGCAGGGAAACCAACACTGGAGTAATGTGCTCTCTCTTCTTGGTTTTGGTTAATAACCTAGCTGCAGAGTTCTGAATCAGCTGAAGTCTGTCTGTGCTGCTTTTTGGGAGACCTGTAAGGAGTGCAGTAGATCCAACTAAAACTCTGTCAATGACCAAACAGCATCTGATAATGAACAAAACCCCAAATAATAAAGTTGACTCTAAACTATGAACAAATCAAATCTATAATCAGTTTAATTTCAGATCATTTGACACATATTCATCACCGTCGTTGACAGTTTTTTTTTCCAGTTTAGTGCAGGTGAATATTCCATAAGAAACAGCCCAAAAATGAACGTTATCAACAGTGAAGTGCCGCTGTGTCACAGGGACACGTCTGGCGGATCCAGGGCTTTGCAGCTGCATTTCCCTCTTTTTTTAAGTGCGGGATAAGTGGCAGCGGAGAGCTCAGGCTTGGGGATTCTTTTGAAAGCTCATTTAGACTGTGAGGTTCCTCAGGGGGAACGGTGTCCTGGGAGAGACCTGAGCCCCACTGACACATTCCACCCACTGTGATGGGATTCTGCTAAATGACTGTCAAAACCACAGACGGTGTTTTGGTTAAGACGCTTTTTACCGAACACAAACCACGGCAGAAGGAAACTTAACCCTTTATCGGGCAAATGACTATTTTTGGTCACTTCGCATTACACGTTACAAAACCGTGACGGCACCAGTTCCAGTGAGGACAGTGAGTCAACAATTGTCACAATGTCGTAAACGTGGAAACAGTGTCATCTTCTACAGCATTGAAGGAGTTGGATTGTAGACGTCTGTCTTTATATTCAATAATAAAGCAACAAAAAGGAAAAAAAAATAATAAATAACGTGAAGAAATTAAATAAGAGAATTTTTTTAAAAAAATAAATAAATAAAACAAGGAACAAAATGAACAAAAAGGAAAATAAAATATCATTAAATGGCCAGATAAGGGCAATCACCCTTTATCGAGCAAGGCAAGGCAAGGCAAGGCAAGTTTATTTGTACAGCACATTTCAGCAACAAGGCAATTCAAGGTGCTTCACACAGGACATTGAAATAAAAGAAACAAAAAGAGACACATTTAAAACATTATAAAACAAACATATAAAAGGTGATTAAAAACAGCAAGTAAGAAAACAACACATAAAATCAAATAAATAAATAAATAAATAAATAAAAAATAAAATAAAGCAAGCATCAAGCATTGGTGAAAAAGTGCAGCACATGGACTAATCAGAGACTAATAGAACTTTTATACCTAATCATCTCCACCTGATATCAATTTCGACTGAATTTGTAATTGTAGTCCCTGAAAAGTCACTATAATTTTATTATTTTCCCCTATTATTATATTATTTTTATTATTACCCCGCCCCCTGAAGGAAAGGGAAGGGTATTGTTTTTGGTTTAGTTTGTTTGTTTGACACTTTAGCAGCAAAACTATTGGTTGAATTCATACCAAATTTGGTTTATATATTGTCAGTGACCCAGAATAGATGTGATTATATTTTGGGAAAAGCAGGTCAAAGTTAAAATTTTTTATGAATTTTTAACATCTTTTTTTTTTCTCCATTTACTTACAATGAGCAAAATTTCAAATGTCTGTATCAGCAAAACTATTGGTTGAATTCATATCAAATTTGGTTTATAGATTGCCAGTGACCAAGAACAGATGCGATTACATTTTAGGAAAAGTAGGTGAGAGTAAATTTTTTTTTATGAATTTGTAAATTTTTTTTTTTCCCCCCATTTACTTATAATGAGCAAAATTTCAAATGTCTATATCAGCAAAACTATTGGCTGAATTCATACCAAATTTGGTTTATAGGTTGCAAGTGATCCAGAATAGTTGTGATTACATTTTGGGAAAAGTAGGTCAAAGTTGAAATTTTTCATGAATTTTTAACATCTTTTTTTTCCCCATTTACTTACAATGAGCGAAATTTCAAATGTCTATATCAGCAAAACTATTGGTTGAATTCATACCAAATTTGGTTTATAGGTTGCAAGTGATCCAGAATAGTTGTGATTACATTTTGGGAAAAGTAGGTCAAAGTTCAAATTTTTATGAATTTTATTTATTTTTTTCTCCCATTTACTTATAATGAGTAAAATTTCAAATGCCTGTAGCAACAAAACTATTCATTGAATTCATACCAAATTCGGTTTATAGATTACAAGTGACCCAGGATATATGCAATTACATTTTAGGGAAAGTGGGTCAAAGTTAAAATTTTTTATGAATTTTTTACATTTTTTTTCCCTCCCATTTACTTATAATGGGCGAAATTTCAAATGCCTGTAGCAACAAAACTATTGATTGAATTCATACCAAATTGGGTTTATAGATTGCCAGTGACCCAAAATATATGTAATTACATTTTGGAAAAAGTAGGTCAAAGTTCAAATTTTTTACCTCTCTTTTTCCCCATTTACTTATAATGGGCGAAATTTCAAATGTGTATAAAAACATCAATTTTGTTTCAATTTACTTCAAACTTGGCACATATATAGAGATAATTGATATTGATTGATTGCATAGACATGATGACATCAGCTGGATCGATGCCAAAATAAGCTACAATATGTGTGAGGGGCGGGGCTTGTTGTGCCTGGAACCACTTGTTTATTTATTTCTAAACTATTTTTGCACATTTGTACATGGTTGAATAAATGTTCTAAGTAGTTAAAATGTTTGTGTAATGAACAGGATCTGACAATACATTTGTACGACCGTCTGAATATTACACACCCTGTTTTGTTTTGTTTTTGGTTTTTTTTGGTTTTTTTGACACACCCTGTTCCTCTAGTCCTGCCTAATACACTGACTATAAAGGGTTAATAAGTTGGAGCGTAAACTGAACACGAAAGCACGTATGATGTGATACATTGACCGTGTGCTCGCTGGGATCGTCTCTGCAAATATTGGAAAGCAAAAGTGCAATAGCAGTTTATCATTATCATTTCCAGAAGAAGCAGTATTAATATCTCAGCACTCACGCTCCACTCGCTCTTACTTCTGCTCTAAAATTAAATTAGGAGGCCATTGAAGTGAGAGACAAGAGAGCGCAGTGTGGATGAGCGATGGGGGCTTTGCTATCAGATGTAAAAATCAGTAACACCCCCCCCCCCCCACACACACACACACACACACACACACACACACACACACACACACACACAGCGGCTGTTGAAATATGATGAGCTAAAGTGGGAAATGAGAGAAAAAAGAACTAGAAGAAGAGGAAGGAGAAGAAGAAGAAGAAGAAGAAGGGGTGAAATACATGATATGGACAAAAGTATTGGGACACTTTGAATTCAGGCGTGTCTTTTTAACCCTTTAACCCCCGATATGCCTGTGGTGAGCATTCTGTTTGTATGTTTTATTTTAAATATTCATAAAAATTCTGGACTTTCTCAAGCAACAATAGATTCGTATATAAAGCTATTGAGTGTAACTGCTTCCCTTTGTTTCTTTGTGTGTGCTATTATTATTATTATTATTATTATTATTATTATTATTATTATTTTATTTTATTTTATTTTTTATAATTATTTTTATTTTATTTTTCTCTTACACAGTTTTTTTTTGTATGTATGTGTGCAGAGAGGTTAGTTTGCACTTTATTGTGCAATTAGTGTGGTATGTGTTGATGTGTTATGTAAGTTTGTCAATTGGAATTCAATAAAAAGAAAAAAAAAAAAAAGAAAAAATCATAAAAATTCAACTGTTTGCTCAATAGGAAAAATTTCTCAAATCACCAAATCTCAAAATGTTATGTTGAATTGTGCAGTTACATCCCCATAAATAAACAGGTTCTTTTAATTATGCTGTAATAAGACGAAAAAGAAACACGATGTAGTATGAATACACATGGAAAAAGATAATTAAATGGAAAAGTTAGTTTGAATAATTTACGAAGCAAAAATAGAATAATACGGTTCATCATATGAAAAAATAATCCTATTTTTTTTCATTAACCTTTTAACCCCTGATGTATCTGTGGTGAGCGTTCTGAATGTATGATTTATTTTAAATATTTATAAAAATTCAACCATTTGCTGAAAAAGAAAAGTTTCAAATCGTGCTGGTAGAATAGACCTTCTTCTTTCCATAGACATCTGAGCATGCTCAGTTCACCCTCCACCGCCTGTGGAATGGGGGTAAAACACAGAACAGTGAGTGAGACTGACTCACTATAAAAAAAAAAAAATAGACGGTTTGGACTTTTTTTCTTTTTTTTTTGTTTTTACATCATTTTCCTTGTGGTTTTTTGTTTTTACTGTCATATAAATATATATATATATATATATATATATATATATATATATATATATATATATATATATATACACAATACAACATCAAAACTTCTGTAGCTTTAGCCTTATACAGGGTGACCCAAAA